>NC_030684.2:21547166-21847166 GCF_000004195.4 Xenopus tropicalis | reverse complement strand
CTGCCCCAAGATTTTTGTGATGACATGACTGGTACAGGTAATAAAGGAGTGAAGGAGAAAAAGGCTTTGCTTCTTTGCATTCCGTTACAGATAGTTACCTAAAGAGAGACTGTCATTCAGTAAGTGCCCCTTTATAATACCATTTTTGACATGTGCTTAAGTTGTATATTGTTATTGCATGTCAAAACTCAAGTTCATATTTCATATATTGATATAGTATGTATGTATGTATAACTTTATTTATAAAATAAATAAATTGTGTGTAATTCTGTATATTGTAAGATTGTACAGCGCTGCATACCCTTGTGGCGCTTTATAAATAAAGTTATACATACATATTGATATAGTTTACAAATGGAAACCTCTGCACTAGCTAAGCTCTCTTATCGCTTTTACTCTCATTGTATAAATCATCTCCAAGCAGCAGTGTAGTAAATGTTACTGAACCTTTCAGTTATTGATCGTGCTTTACCCTGTGGGTCACTGGCTTTGATTCTTAAAGGACAAGTCAAGTCAAACTCACTGGCCAATGTGTTAGGCACCACTCCAGTGAATATAAAACTAGAAAAGAAAAGTGCACCAGTCCACAACCACAGGGTCTGCTTTATGGGTATTTACACCACTGTCTACTGTGCATGTACGCTATTCAGGACAGTGCAGAGGATCGTTTGGACATTGGCAGAAATGGTGGCAGTCAAGGGAAAGTACCTTGGGCTAGTGCACTTGTCAGCAAATAGGAGGTCAGTGTCTAAGGCAAGGTCAGATTGGTGTGTCTGGGGCCCACTAGGAGTCCGACTTGCAAACTAAAGGACTCCTTCAGCACCCAAGGTTTTCAAGCTTGAAAAAGGAACTAAAATGTTCTGAAAGCTTGCTATGGTTATCTTAGTTAGCCAATAAAGGTATCACCTTTATACCACTTTTGTTATTTTTTATTTCAAAAGGGTTACCCTGTAAACATACTAAACGTGGCTAATGAACAACCAAGACTTTGGCAGCCAGAAAGCCAATACAGAGAAAGTTCTACACCATACTGCCACAATGACTTCCCTCTATATGCACAGATTTAATTGGCCAAGTCATACACTGTACATCCTAAACATTAAATGTATGAAAATATTTTTTCCACTGAGTATCATTGTAAAACTATCCGCTATGTATATACTTGGTCTCCATAAGTAAATATTCATTTACATCTCATTTATCTTCTTTGTTTAATTGCCTCGCTCATGTATTGCATGCTGCTCAAGTTCTTGAATGATCCAGAGGGACACAGGTTGGAATCTGCCGATGCAGCCTGCTCCAGTAACCAATAGCTATCTTTGGCTCCCCCCAGGACCTGAGGTAACCATGGAAACACTAACCAATCAGAGGACTTAGCAACAACGGGGGGCATGGATAGAACAATGATGCACAGGTAGAAAAGGCTATAAGAACGATCTTCCTTCAAACAGCCTAATGGCACGTTTTATGGGAAAATGTGCATCCAAATAGGTCCCCACATACCACAGCACGGCTCATGATGAAAAAGTGTTTAAATCAAATCTTTAACACAAAAAAAAAAATCCCAGTGGTTCAACTTGGAAAAAAATCCATTGAAAAATATTTGCCTTAATATAATCAAAGTTTTGTTTTTTCTTGGTGCAATTTGACTGTCCGATAATGAAGGAAATGTCTTCGAAACATGACATGTATGTATGTATGTATAACTTTATTTATAAAGCGCCACAAGGGTACGCAGCGCTGTACAATCTTACAGAATACAAAATTACACACAGGGAGGACAAGTGATATAATAAATAAATACAATAAATATATATATATAAGTGCCATGTGGTATGAGAATTAAACAAAATAGGGCTAATTTGTTATGGACAACACTAAATGTGCTGGAGCGCTAAGTGGTTCAAAATTGCTACCCATAGAACTTATATCTATAGGGAGATGACAGACTGATATTAGAAGTCACTGAGGGGTTCTGTGACCATATAAAAACACAAGGCTGCAGGCTGAGTTATACAGGGAACTCTGCGTATCACTCATGTATTATAAGGAATAATGTACCCCCTACTGTAAATGATAAGGATATTAGAAGTCACTGAGACCATATAAAGGCACAAGGCTGCAGACTGAGTTATAAAGGTCAGGGAAGTCCAAGGTGCATTATAATATTTGAATATTTTGAACAAGGGGTAACTACTAATTACCATATGCAAAGTAATGCACTTCAATGTTCTTTCTGTCACAGCCCCACTGCAAACTGGAACACATTTAGTAACGCTAGCCTATAGACATGCGTCCTGGCTACTTCCCAGTTCTGATTACATAGGCTGATAAGTGTCTGTGCCCTGGACAGGCTGATCACTAGGCTACACATATAATTTAAGTGGGTAGTGGAAATAGAAGTAGACTGTTCTTTTTCGAGGAATTAAACAATGTTGGTGTTCCGGAGGTATGGAATGGTGTGACTGAGATGTTGATGGCGGAAGAGCGCTAAATTGGAATGTGACCACAAGAGTCCAAAGTCACTGAAAGGCCAAAACAGGGAGTACAATTAAGTGCTGGGCTATTAAGTGCAGCCCATTCATTGCCAGAATGCAAAATGGCTCTAAGGCCGGTGACTATCTCCTTTAATGGTAACCGTTAAAAGAAAGAACTGTTTTATAATTGTATTTTAGTGAGGCCCTCAATGAATGCAGTCTGGTTAAAATGGATTTAAGATTTGCCTGCAGGGCAAGTGTGGACTGAGATTCAAAAGAGGCCCTGGCATTACAAGTACAGCCCAGTCAGTCCCCCAAAGCCCCAAAATAAAACAGAGGCCTACGACAGCTTTGGGACAGTCCTCTTTTACTTTTAGTCTACTCTTAGTAACTTTTCCATTAATCGGTTTTTTTTTGCACATCCTGTTCCACCGCTCGTGGCCAAGTGGCCCAGAAACCAGGAAACCGGCACTTCTGTAAGGATATATTTTTATTATTATCGGTACTTTTTTTGCTTAATTTTCTGTAGAGTTCTTCTCCTTTTCATCATCCATTCTGAATGCCAAACAACTGCCTGGTTAACAGGGTATGCGGGACCCTAGCAACCAGAAGGCCATAGAAATTGCTGGAGAGCTACAGAACAGAAAGTTGGTATAAAAATCACAAAAAAATGAAAATCAATTGCAAGTTGCTTGGAATACTAAGGGACATATTTATTATGCTGTGTAAAACAAATTCACTGAAAAAACGTTGTAAAAAGCTGTGTAAAATAAACAGAGAAGATTGCCATCAGAACACCAGATTTTACGCCGTTATTTTACAAGGCGATGTGTGGCGAATTTTCTCGCCATTTTTTACACAGCATAATAAATATGCCCCTTAGGGGGTGATCAATGTTCGATTTTTTTCCACAATTCAAGTTTTTTTGCACTAAAACTCTCAATATTTAAATTATGGTTGAAAACTTGAATGCTTGATATTTCTTTTCTGCAAATAATCTGAAAAATCGAATGTAAAACTTCAGCATCCAAAACCTTTCTGGTTTATATAGAAGTCAGTGGGAGCTGTCCTTGGCTAAATTCAAGCCATTTATTCAATTTGAGTTTTTTGAGTTTGTAAACTCACAAATTCTAGGTATTCGAGTTTTTTAATAAATAAGCAAACATTCTAGTGTTTTTTTTAAATGCGATTTTATGTGAAGCAGAAAAAAACTTAAAGTTCACAAACTAAAGTTCACAAACTCAAATACTGCTAAATAAACCCATAAATGTGAACTTTCGATACAACATATAATAAATGTGTTAAGAGAAACTCTCACACTGAAAGCTGATTTTACTGGTACATAGTTACATAGGGTTGAAAAAAGACCATTGTCCATCAAGTTCAACCCATCCGAGTAAACCCAGCACACAACCTATACTTACCAAACACTCACATACATAAAATATATATACAACCAGTAATACTAACTGTAGATATTAGTATCACAATAGCCTTGGATAGTCTGCTTGTTCAAAAACTCATCCAGGCCCCTCTTAAAGGCATTAACAGAGTCTGCCATTACCACATCACTAGGAAGGGCATTCCACAGCCTCACTGCCCTCACCGTGAAAAACCACCTACGCTGCTTCAAATGGAAGCTCTGTTCCTCTAATCTATAGGGGTGACCTCTGGTGCGTTGATTGTTTTTATGGGAAAAAAGAACATCCCCCATCTGCCTATAATCCCCTCTAATGTACTTGTACAGAGTAATCATGTCCCCTCGCAAGCGCCTCTTTTCCAGAGAAAACAACCCAAACCTCGACAGTCTAACCTCATAGCTTAAATCTTCCATCCCCTTTACCAGTTTAGTTGCACGTCTCTGCACTCTCTCCAGCTCAGAAGGATACTTCTTAAGGACTGGAGCCCAAAACTGCACCGCATACTCAAGGTGAGGCCTTACCAGGGACCTATAAAGAGGCAAAAATATGTTTTCATCCCTTGAGTCAATGCCCTTTTTTATACAAGACAGCACTTTATTTGCTTTAGTAGCCACAGAATGACACTGCCTGGAATTAGACAACAAAAACCCCTAGATCCTTCTCCATTAAGGATACCCCCAACACTCTACCATTCAGTAGATAGTTCGTGTTTATATTATTTCTACCAAAGTGCATAACTTTGCACTTATCAACATTGAACCTCATTTTCCAGTTTGCTGCCCAGTTTTCCAATTTTGTCAAATCGCTCTGCAAAGCGACAGCAACCTGCATGGAACTTATAGTTTTACACAATTTAGTGTCATCAGCAAAAATAGAAACATTACTCTCTATGCCCACCTCCAGGTCATTAATAAACAAGTTAAAAAGCAAAGGCCCAAGGACTGACCCCTGCGGTACTCCACTAACCACACTAGTCCAATTAGAAAATGTTCCATTTACCACCACTCTTTTTAATCTATCCTTCAGCCAGTTCTCTATCCAATTACAAATATTATGTTCTAGGCCAATATTCCTCAATTTGATCATTAACCTTCTGTGAGGTACTGTATCAAACGCTTTAGCAAAATCTAAGTAGATGACATCAACTGCCATTCCAGCATCAAGGTTCCTGCTCACCTCCTCATAAAAGGCGACTAAATTAGTCTGGCAAGATCTGTTACGCATAAAACCATGCTGGCACAAACTAATAGTATTGTGAACTGCAATGTATTCAACTATCCTATCCCTTATTACCCCTTCCAGAAGCTTTCCTACTACTGATGTCAGACTAACAGGCCTATAGTTTTCAGGCTGAGAACGAGATCCCTTTTTAAATAACGGCACCACATGAAAAATTATGTGAAGAGGCTTGGCAATCACAGCGCTCAGCTCATTTAAAACCCTGGGATGAACACCATCCTGTCCTGGACCTTTGTTTACCTTTACATGTTCAAGTCTCTTTTGAATTTCCTCCCAAGTGACCCATGATTTCCTCCCGAGTGACCCATGAATAGATGGTAGATAAAGTCCTGAACTTCTGTCCTGATCTGGGGGTTTAACATACTTCAGACCAATATCTGCTTCTGCTCTTGTGGGAGACGTCTAAATTCCCAGTTCCAGTTCAACACTCTCGGCAGTCTCTTTGCTGGGCTTCTGCACTTTCTCACTCTGTTAATGGCTCAGTCAGGCAACTCTTTCCCTGGGAAGCCTCTTTCTTTCTCGGCTGGTTCCCTGAACAATTGAAATGAAGGTGCGCATCAGCTTTTAATTCTGCGAGCAATCTACAGTCAGAATTTGTAAATAACAGCTTAAGATTCGATATAAGATGAACCACATCATAAATTTCGACCAATGATCAAAACAGAAACACAGCTGTGAGTTAGAGAATTCCAAACGTATTATCCAATATAAGCAACCTATGTGCTACTCTGTACAACTGTGAACCGAAGCCTAACAGGGTTGCTGTTTATATCATTTTTTATTTAAAGGAGACAAATAGGATAAATTGTAGGCAATTATGAATAATATATGGTGCTGGTTTAATTCTAGGTTAAAAATTAATACTTTGGTGGAGCTCACTATAGATCCTCTCAGGTCCCTGTCTTTGTTTCAAATAAGGGGTGGGCGTGTCCTAACGGTCCCTGCCAAAAGCACAGTAGAAGGGGGAGAGCCAATCACAGCCCTGTAGTCACACAAGTAAAGAGAGGCTTCGGTTCCCAATAAGGTCAGCCTAGATGCTGATTGCTTCCTGTGGTACAGTGCAGCGTGCTGAGTGCCGCCGGCCCGACTGCACTGCCTGGGGAAGGAAGCAGCAGGAAGTGAAACAGATGGGTGGGACTAGTGGACCTTTTACAGAAATTTTCAATAAATCAACCAGAAACACTACTTTCTAAAGTACATTCATCCGATACTGTATTTAGATCAGTACAATTCATTGGCACAATATTGTTTTTCACACAATATACCCCCTTTAAATAGTGCCGGCATATTGCTCAGCACTGGTTCCTGCCCCAGTAAAGCTTACAATCTCTATACATGGACATATTTTGGTTCAGTGGACTTCCCCCCTCTCTTTGAAGTACAATCTGCACATGTGATGATCTAAGAAAAGTAGGGTTGCCACTTTTTTCTGTGACTTGTAAGGGGCAGGAAAATGTGTGGCTATGCAGGGGAAAGGTAGGTGGGGCCAGTAAATGGGTTGATGAGTTGGAAATGGGCTGGGTTATAGGCGGCGCAGAGGTGGGCCCATTGTTATAAAGGGCGATGGGCAGCAGAGGGTTGAAAATAAGCTGGAATTTTATAAGGGTATAGGTACGAGTACTGCTGCTCTCATATTCCTGTCTCTCATTTAAACTACTGCCTTTGCTAAGGTAAACAAGACCCTAGCAACCAGATAGTTGCTGAAATTCCAAATTGGAGGCTGCTGAACAAAAAGCTAAATAACTGCATTTGGTTTTCATTTTTTAATTTTGGTGTTTTTTTTAAATTGTCTACATCATACTGAAAGTTAATTTAAAGGTGAACAACCCCTTTAAAAGCAGAAAAGAGACTAGGGACCAAAAGTGCAGAGCAATGGAAAAAAACTATGCTAAAATAGTGAAAGGAAGGGGAAAGGAAACAGTCTGCAAGAAATTTCAACGTTAACGGCAAGGAAGAGAGACCAGAAGAAAAGGAAGGAAAGGGGCACATAAAAAGGGAGTGGAAATGGGTGAGATAATTGGTCTGAGGGTGAATAGAAAATCAAGAATAAGAAGAGAAATACAAAGCAGAAACGTGGGATAGGAAGAAAGGTTAAGGGTGAGAGGGGAAAAAAAGAGGGGGCAGAAGTTAAATGATAGAGAAAAGTGTAGTGAGGAGGTCAGTAGGAGAGGGAAGGGGAACGTGAAAAAGCATCAGAAGAGATTGAAACAAAAACAAGTAATAGGGGAAAACATGGAGATACAGAGATAAAGGTAGTTAGCACATGTGAGGAGAAAAGGCATGGTTGCTGAAGGGGACAGTGACAATACAAAGTATTGAGACAAAAAGGAACACCAAGAGCCCCAATAGTGTAATGTGTTTTTACAAGGAGTAATGGTAGAGTAAACAAATTAATACTCACAAGCCAGGGTTACCATTAGGCAACCACTGTATAGGCAGGTGGGGAGATTATCCTGACCCCACTCAGGATTAAGAAGTCGCTCTCTGTAGAAGGAAGAAAAATGGGGATGACACCCCTCCACTCAGGGTGGACTCGATATAATGATAAGACAAAACAGAGGCGCCTCCTCCAGGCAGATACCAACAAAAATGGTAATTTTCAATAATAGTTTATTCACAACAATGTTGTTGTGAATAAACTATTATTGAAAATTACCATTTTTGTTGGTATCTGCCTGAAGGAGGCGCCTCTGTTTTGTCTTATCATTATACAAAGTATTGAGATTAATGTAGAGATACAATGTGAGATTATCCAATACTTTGGGCAGGGCACATTATATATTTATGTATCTGTTATTTATATAGTGCCAACACATTTATGCACAACGCTTTGCATTGATCAATGCAGTTATCATAATTTACATTAGTCCCTTACAATCCCAGGTCCCTATGACATTCACACACATTAGGGTCAATTAACCTGCCCCTGGAGTTCATGGAGGAAACCCACGTAGCCACTGGGAGAACATACAAAGTCCTTTCAACACAAATGGCAGTGATCCTGGAAGCAATTATGTAAATTACCATCCCCAGTGCAACAAAACACTGGTTGCCAATTGAGCAACATAGGACTTTACCAGTGTGCCAGGCCCACAGCAAAAAAATCTTTAGAAGGGCCTGGCACGCCCTGTACAAATATTAACATTAACAAGATATTATTAAATTAGAGAGGGTACAGAGGAAGGCAACTAAGCTGGTAAAGTCTCAGTTATGAAGAAAAACTGGCCAAGTTGGGTCTGTTTACACTGGAGGCGCTTAAGAGGTGACATGATAACTACAGTATGTATAAATATATAAGGGGGATCATATAATAATCTCTCTAATGCTTTCCAACAGACACGAGGGCACCCACTCCGTTTAGAAGAAGGAAGGTTCCGTTTAAATATCCGGAAAGGATTTTTAACTGTGAGAACTGTGAAGTTGTGGGATCCCCTCTCTGAATCAGTTGTACTGGCTGATACATTATATAGCTTTAAGAAGGCGCTGGATTCTTAGCAAGTGAGGGAATTCAGGGTTGTGGGAGATAGCTCTTAGTACAAGTTGATCCAAGGACTGGTCCAATTGCCATCTTGGGAGTCAGAAAGGAATTTTTTCCCCTCTGCGGCAAAATAGAGAGGCATCAGATGCTGTTTTTGCCTTCCTCTGGATCAACGAGCAGTTAGGCAGGTTATATATAGGCATCGTGGTTGATTTGGCGGACGTATGTCTTTTTTTTTTCAACCTAACTTACTATGTATGTAAGCAGCAGGCATGCAATACTTTGCAAGGAGAGCGGCTATAGAGGAAGCAGACCCTGCAGTCCAGGACTCCCTGTCCCCAGGCTCAGATTTGTGTTAAAGCCACAAAGGCCCAATTTGTGCAGGAGAAACACCCTGTAAAGGGAAGCCAATGCTCAAATGGGAAGCTGACATCCAAACACAACTGAATGCAGGCGACTGGGAGAGAGGCCAAAGTAAGAGGCTATGTGCTGCAAATAACCTACAACATCAGGAATACTCTTTTAAACCAGCTTCTGATGTAAACCAAAGTTTGTCCTTAAAGTAAGCGCAATGGCAGAAACCTGCTACCCATCATACATTACTGTCACTATTCAGTGAGTCTTCTGTGAAGCTTGCATTAAAGGATGCTGAATTGACTTCAGGCACTTACTGACTCTTGTCTGCCTCCTTAATCTCAATCTGTCTACTGACCATATCTATCTGGTGACTTCCCCAACCATGCTCGGTCTGCTACATCTTTCTTTTGCTTGTTCTGCCTTTGTTCCACCTTCTGACTACACAGTTTTCTCCCCCTGGATAATCTTTAAACCAGCTTCTGATGCCAACAAGAGGCAGTTTTTAAAGAGAGACCAATGAAAAAAAACCTGTTACCCACCCTACCTTTACCATCACTTTCTAGCATTCAAGGATGCTTATTTGCTTCTTTCATACCTGCTGTTAGTTCAGGCCAAGGATCCACAACCTTTCTTATTAGTCTGCCACACACAGATGGAAAAAGTGTTGGCGAGCCACACAAGAATAAAAAGGTTCTTTGGGGATGCCAGGTAAGGACTGTGATTAGCCAATCACAGTCCTTACCTGGCATCCCCAAAGAACCTTTTCAGGAGGCCTGCAGGAGGCTCTGCTTGCAGTAAAACTGTGTCTTTGTGCTCTTAAACTTGCCTCCAAACCAGAAATGTAAAAATAGCCACCTACTTTGAGGCCACTGGGAGCAACATCAAAGGGGCTGGTGGGTAACATGTTTCTCACAAGCCACTGGTTGGGGATCACTGATTTAGGTTATTTCTTCAGTAAAGGTGACCATGTGAACATCTGCTTGTTTCGCAAAGGCCAAAAGATTGAATCACAGTGACGTGATATAGGCCGTTGGGGCAAGAACTGCATCAATGCACCTATGCGTTCCTCATCCCAACAGGATTTTTAAACCTGCCCAATAGCATACCCCCCAACTGTCCCACTTTTCGTGGGACAATCCCGGTTTTTACAGCGCATCCCGCTGTCCCGGACAGTTCAATAAATGTCCCGCATTACGGAAATGCAGAACATTCATTGAACAACCCAGGACAGCGGGATGCGCTCGCTGGAGCCGAGCGATCAGGCTCCGGCTCGTTCTGTGGCTCCTGCTTCTTTACTCGGCTCCTCTTACTGCAGCGACAGGCCCTTTTATAATGTTGCGCCCGTGCGTACGTGTGACGGCATTGTCTATGGGAGTAAATGGGGCACTGTGTATGGGGGGCACTGTCTATGGAGGGTACTGTCTATTGGGCCATTGGGGCAATTTTTTTTTTTAATGGGGTGTGGTAATTGGGGCGTGGCCACAGAAGTGGGCGTGGTCAAAAAATGTTGTCCCTCTTTTCATTTTTTAAATGTTGGGAGGTATGCAATAGACATCTGACAGATTTTCTGTCAGATATCAATTGGGTAGGCCCGTCTGAGGGCCCCATACTTCAGCTGATAAGCTGCCAATCTAGACCATCAGCGGCTTTTATGTGCCCGTGTATGGCCACCTTAATACTGACTTGGACACTTACTGAATTTTCTCCTGCTACCTTAACTTCAATCTGTCTGGCGCCTTCCCTCCCCCAACTACCACAACTTTTTGTTGCTTGCTCTGATTGCTCTGTTGCTTGGTCCATATTCTGACTATACATAATCAAAATCATTCCTGCCCTGTCTAACATTCAGTAGATTGAGTATTTTCTCGGGCTTGCAAGAACCTCTGTATGCTTCCATTAAAGGAGAAGGAAAGGCTACATCGCTGGGGGGGGTGCCAAAATATTAGGCACCCCCCAGTGACATTAAACGCTTACCTTTAACCCCCGGCCAGTGTATGCGGGCAAGCAGTTTGAGTGAAAAGCTGAATTTTTCACTCAACTGTGCATGTGTTGGCCCCGGGATTCCGTAGGAAGAAGACAGAAGGAAGAGGAATGCTTGTTCGCATATACCCCAGGCCAGTGCAGTTTACTACTAACAGGAACACAGGTCAGGGGTATCAGGTAAGCTATTACAATCACTGGGCGGTGCCTAACATTTGGCATCCCCCAGTCATTTAGCCTTTCCTTCTCCTTTAAGGTATGGAATGATATATATAGTTCACATTTCCTTTATTTTATATAGTGGGATTTTCATACCATCCTGCTAACTTTAATGGTGAGGTTCAATAAAGAGCTGAGGTCTCTTTGTATATTCTCACGTGGTGTTACTGGTTCATGCTTGATGCTCTGAAAACACCATGGCTATGAACGTATAACCCGAGTGATTGGTTGGTGCAGTGAGATTCTCAGAGCTCTTGTTTACTCCGCACCACTGTTCATTTTGCAGTCTATGTAGGCTGCAGTCTGTGGGCTGAAACACCAAGACAAGCTCTGAGTCACAAGCTCACTCTCTGAGCAAATGTCACATTTTGTTAGTCCTCTGGTCTAGAGCTCTTCTCTTTGTCTGAGGCTGTCTGCATATTTTTCTTGTGCCTCGCGTAGCGCAGCTAGGGATTCAGGGGTTTGGAGGTTGGCTGCCTGTATGTCTAGTTGGGATACCTGGTGTTCTAGCTCTGTAAGTGCGGCTTTCGCTTGCTGTTTGTATGCTGATATTTCAGCTGATATAGAGTTGCGGAGATACACCTTTAGAGCGTCCCAAAAGGGAAGTATCTGGTTTACGCTCTGGTTTAGCATCATAAATTCTTTAATGCTGGCTTCTACTGTAGCAAAATTATCGAGTATATTCAGCCATGTAGGGTTAATGGCTGGTCTGGAGTTCTTAATTCTATAGGGGAGTTGCCATTGAAGTTGTACTGGTGCGTGATCTGAGATTCCTCTCGGGAGGTAGGTTACCTTCTTAATGTAGGGAATCATTGCAGCGTTAACTAGTACTAAGTCAATTCTAGAAAGGGATAGATGGGATGTTGAGAAGCAGGAGAATTGGCGAGTGTTGGGGTTGGCTATTCTCCATGGGGTCTAACAGTGCCAGTGACTTTATCACCTGTGCAAATTGGGTTGTTTTGGGGGGTACCTTGTCTGGTTGTCTCCATGTCCTATCGATGCTGGGAGTAAGGACTTCATTGAAGTCTCCTGCTATTATACACAGTGCGTGTGGGAATTTGGACATTTCGTCCGCAAGTACCTGCAGTACCTCTGGGTCATATGGTGGAGGTATGTAGATATTTGCCAGTATGAGTTCACATGCATATAGGTAACAGTGTAAAAATAGGTATCTGCCTTTGGGGTCTGACTTCAAGGATTCATACCTGAAGGGGACTTTTTTCCCTATGAGGATAGCTACACCGGAGGAGTGTGTGGAGTAAGTAGCGTGGTAGGACCAACCAACCCAGGGCCTTTTAAGGGCTAGTATTTTAGATCCAGTCAGGTGTGTTTCTTGCAGAAATGCAATAGAGGTATTGTGCTTTTTCAGGAAATCTAGAACTAGTCTGCGTTTAATGGGGCAGTTTAGGCCCCTAACGTTCCAGCTAGTCAACTGGATAGCCATAGTCTCTCCGGGTTGGGTAGTACCACGCACCTACTGTTGGCCATTTTCCTTGGGTTTTCCCTACGGACCATTTACCGTAAAGCATTGAGCATATAACATTGAGCATTAAACATTGAATATAACACAATAACAGGATTGTCAGAACTGCTTTGCTGTACTTAAACGGCGTACAGATAAGTAAACATTCCCAACCGTTGCCCCCCTCCCCTTCCACCCATTCCCCAATTTTGGGTAGAATTGGTCCCATAAGTAAACTTGTAAAAACTTTTAGTAGCTTCTTTGGGGGTGAGTCGTGGCGCCCTGTTCGGCACAGTGCTTTCCCAGGTTACCGGGAACTAGTGGCTTGCAGCTCGTGAGGAGAAGAGCTGGAGCCGCTGGGGTGTCACCCGGGATGGGATGGGTTCTCTATCGCTGGGGTGGTGATGGGCTAGCAGTGTACGCACTGCTCGTGGCTTAGGCCGCATGGTAAGTGTCATGTCGCAGTGCATGGCAGGTACCTGGGAGCCCTTAGCTGGTGTAAGGTATAGGGAACAGGTTCGTTTCTTTGGCAGCGGGCGGGAGTTAGGGAGTGCAGAGTACTTACGGACCCTTAGGGTGTTTCTGGGTCTTTGAAGCGGCTTGCCCAGGTGTTATGGTGGTATTCCTCTGGCGTCCAACCAGGTTAGCAATTCCTGGGGTGCCGTGAAGAAGTGCGATTTACCATCTGCTTGGACTCTTAATCGCGCTGGATACATCATGGCGTAGGTTAGGCCTGCGGCACGTAAGCGGTTTTTCCCACTCTGGAAGCCTGCTCGTTGTCGTTGAATTTCGGCAGAGTAATCCGCATAAATTGATATGCTTGCAGCTTGATATCGCAGTTGGCCTTGCGTCCTCGCGAGTGTTAGAATTTTGTCGCGGTCTCTGGCGTTGAGCAGCTTAGCGATCAGCGGTCTAGGCGGTGCCCCTGGGGGTGCTTGTCTGGTGGGGACTCTGTGAGCCCTTTCTATTGCAAAGGTGTTGGAGAGCTGGTCTGCTCCGAACGCTTCTTTTAGCCATGATTCTAGGAAGGATTCTGGCGCACTCCCTTCCGACTGCTCCGGGAAGCCGACAAATCTTAAATTGCTGCGTCGTAGGCGATTCTCCAGGTCGTCCGATTTGCGTTGGCATTCCGTTACCAGTTTTTGTACTGATTGGCACTGCTCAGGGAGGTTTCTGCAGGAGTCTTCAAGGTTGCTCACCCTGGCTTCGACCGCAGTAGTTCTCTCCCGTAGTTTCTGCAAGTCGCCTTTTATAATTGACAGGTCGATTTTGATTTCTTCCGTTTTGTTATTTATCAATGTCGTGCAGGCGCTGTTTGCCGAGCGTATCTCTACCAGCACATCATGGAGGGTAGGCTCAGTGACCGTTGGTATTTCGGCTTGTCGTTGGTTTGCAGTTCCCGCTGCCGGTTGCTCGCTGTGTTTAGTAGGGGATCCTGGGGTAGAGGCAGGCCTTTCTGCTGCGCCGCCATTTTGGACAGTCTCGCGGGCAAACTTTTCTAGTCGTGCTGCTGCTTCCGTGGCCCTTTTTTGTGCCCTGTTTTGCCCCATTAGTTCCCTCTGTGGTAAGGGGTCCCAGCTGGGATCGTCGGGCTCCGTATTTAAGTAGTGTAGGGAGTTAGTTCAGGATATTTTCCCGGGTGTTGCAGCGGAGCTCCAGTTTGTGCGTGTGCTCACATCAGCGTCAGACCACGCCCCCCCGTCTAGAGCTCTTCTCAGTTTACTCATGCTCGCCTCGTGTTTACATCTGAGGAGCAAATCAAGAGGCTCCAACTGAAAGCTGGAAAAATAAAGTTTATGTCAAAGACAAAATGATTTGCTTTTGCTTTCACTTCTTTGTGCAGAGAACTTTGACTGAAGGTACCAGATGAAATAAAAATCATTCTTGCCATGTCAGAAAGCCGTCAGAGTGAAAAATCACAAGACATTTATAGAGCATTAGTCTTTCCGGTTTTATTTACACCAATGTTTTTAAAAAGAAAAAAAAAATACTCTGTAAAAGAAGAAAAAGGAGAAGTATTTAAATGCCCCTGTTTCCCACAGAAATCTGCTATGTTTAGGCGCTGCACTGCTCATAATTCATCTTTAGGTGGCTACATCAGAGGAAGATGCGTTTATCATTCCTGCTGATTCGACAAAGAGGTGAATTTGCGTCTCACTTAAATTAATAAAGGGAGATTATTTACTTTAAGCAGAATACGTATCCTGCTTCTCCCTTATTTGGAGCAATTACTAGAGCAGGGGAATATACTATTCTATTGCCCTTGCTGCATATGTATCACAATGCGGGGGGGGGGGGGAAGGGGGGAGGGAAGCATCATGTTTTATATGAAATGGCAGTTATTATGGCTAAGAATGTCTGGAAAAATTAACCATAAATAATGAACAATTAAAACACCAATAGGCAGAGCTTCAGAATCATATGAGCTCTTTACAAATGCACTAAGAAGTGTGGGGGCATAATGGAAACAATGGAGAGTGCATTTTAACACAATTCATTAAGGTACCCTTCTACACATCCACTTGAGCCCAATAACCATCCTGCACATCCACTCGAGTCCAAAAACCCTTGTATATATCCACTTGAGTCCAAAAACTCTCCTGTACATCCCCTTGAGTCCAAAAACCCTCCTGTACATATACTTGACTCCAAAACCCTCCTGTACATCTACTTAAATCCAAAAAAACCCTCCTGTACATCTACCTGAGTCCATAACCATTCCTGTACATCCACTTGAGTCCAACCCCCCCCCAAACATCTACTTGAATCCAAAAATGCTCCTGCATGTCTATAGAGTTGCCTTTGAGCTCATGCTGCCTTTCCTGATGAATGCTGCACCTACTGACCCCGCGGAACCCTGGAGATACTGCCACCCAGGACCTAGTAGTAGCTCTAGGGTTCCCACAGCAGGTGTCAATAGGTGTACCAGACTTGCACCCAGAGAATCTAAAGCAAACCCCATTTTGAACACATACTCCGGAAGTGACACCTTAGGGTTGATTCACTAAGGTGCGTTAAAACCTTAGTGCGCTATTTATAGCATGCGCTAAAAATTTTATCGCGTCTAATTTTTCATGTTTTAACTCAAGTTTCACTAAAAGGATATTTGCATTCATTTAGACGCAATGCTGTTTGCGTTATTTAACTCCGAAGACTCACTGTAACTAACGTGCGCTCGCTACTTTTCGCGTGCATGCTAATTACCGCACGTGATGTACTTGTCGTGTTCTCGCAAATTAACGCACGCACGCTAATTGACGCACGCGGTAGAACATAACTAGCGCCATTTTGCGCATTTGCACTGGGAGAGCACAGAAGGTGGTAGTGCAAAATTGTAAGAGAGAGAGAGAGAGAGAAAAATCCACGGAGAGCAGTGTGGGAGGGAAAAAGGTGGCAAAAAAGAGGGAACACCTTCCAAGTGTTCCAGCTGCCTTGTCACCCAGCGTGACAGTGACAGAGAGAGGCCTGTCTTCCTTGGTACCCCTGAGGGATTATCGCTCAGAGGAAGCCAGTGGAGAGGAGAGTGAGGAGCTTCCACACCCCTCATCTGCAAAAAGGAAGAGACAGCAGCAGGAGAGCAGGCTCTGAAATGTCAAGTTTTCGGAGTTTGAAAATGAGGCGCTGGTGGAGAGGCTTGTGCCGGTATTTCACCGCATTATCGGCAAATATGCTGGTAAGATGCCGACTGCAGTGAAAACCAAGGCTTTGAGGGACATTGCAGACCACGTTAACAGCGTTGGGGTGTGTCTGCGCAGTGTCCAACACTGCAAGAAGCACTACCAGGACATTAAGAGGGTCCTGAAGAAAAAGCGGCAGGACTCTAGATACAGGTAAATATCTTACATTCATCTTTCTATTTAACACTTGCTCATCTGCTTTTCCTTTTGGCTTACTGACTTTCCTTCCTTTTTGCCTTCTTTCCTACTTACTTTACTTGTATGTAATGTATGTATGGCACGCCTATTATTATGTGCGCAACTGATGTCCTCAAAGCTGTGGAATACAACAACAAATTAGGCCAGTAAATGGGGGGGTCATTTAAGAATTATTTCCCAAAATACTTAATGCCCTGTACTCTCCTTTATCAAGCAGGATCTTTGTTTAAGCATTGTTTAATACAGAGTATAAGGGAGAGCCCTGGGAGTTAGCAAGGCCACTTAGCAGCAACTTGCAGCATTTTAGTAGGGTTAGTGTCAGAGCATGCCTTAGTATTGTTACATTTGAAAGTAAAGGGAATTGATTGGGGCAACAATGAGTAACAAAAAGTGACTGCGTTGTTATGACTTGCTTATTGTAGCCAACACAATAAAACCATTCCTATATTTTATTTAGTAAATGTAGTGACATTAATACAAGTGTATTTACTCTTGCAGAGAAGCTTAGTATAAATGTAAAACAATGTTTTCTCCAACAGATTCATCCTTACAACCACCTGGCACGAGCAGACGCAGACAAAGGTCATCTGCTCCTATTCCAGGTATTTTTGTTACCAAATTTTTTTAAACCTGTGTTTTGTGTTAGGCTTGTGCAGTGGCATAATAGTAAATTGTGTCCGTGTATATTGCAGGTGTTTCAATTACAGAAGTGCAGTGTATTGCTAATAAGATAGGTGTGTTATTGGACAAGTGTGTCTTGCTGGGTTAGGTGCAGTCAGTTCATCTTGTACTTTTGGACAGTCAATCTTTTCAACTTGATTTTACCTTTTCGAATCATTTGGAATGAATCAATGTCCACAAATAGTTTTTTCCAAATAAACTTGGTCATGTTTTCCAAAAAATGACAATCATTATTGTCCATGAAGTTTGTCTGGCATCATGAACATAATAACAAAAAATTAAATAAAGTCTTTTTCTTTTTTCCAAAAGGTGGCCACTCCTCGTCTGTGCTCCACTCCCCACGGTGCGATCCTGAAATTGAAGGGGATACGTTTAGTGGGGAGGCAAGTGAGAGAAGGTCACACATACATTATGTGGCGGTGATGTGGCCTTGTTCTCAGATGAGGAGCCGGCCAACATTCCCCAGCAGCAGCTGCAGCTCCCAACCCAGGCCAGAGGAGATAATGTTGCCCCCCAGGAACCTGACAAAGATAGGTTACACAAATCCCTAATAAGGCATCATAAAGCCTTAATGAAAAAATTGGACACCCTGCATAGTTACATAGTTACATAGTTACATAGGGTTGAAAAAAGACCATTGTCCATTAATTTCAACCCATCCGAGTAAACCCAGCACACAACCTATACTAACCAATCTATACACTCACATACATAAACTATATATATACAACCAGTAATACTAACTGTAGATATTAGTATCACAATAGCCTTGGATATTCTGCTTGTTCAAAAACTCATCCAGGCCCCTCTTAAAGGCATTAACAGAGTCTGCCATTACCACATCACTAGGAAGGGCATTCCACAGCCTCACTGCCCTCACCGTGAAAAACCACCTACGCTGCTTCAAATGGAAGCTCTGTTCCTCTAATCTATAGGGGTGACCTCTGGTCACCTCTGGTGATTGTTTTTATGGGAAAAAAGAACATCCCCCAACTGCCTATAATCCCCTCTAATGTACTTGTACAGAGTAATCATGTCCCCTCGCAAGCGCCTCTTTTCCAGAGAAAACAACCCCAACTTCGACAGTCTAACCTCATAGCTTAAATCTTCCATCCCCTTTACCAGTTTAGTTGCACTCCAGCTCATTAATATCCTTCTTAAGGACTGGAGCCCAAAACTGCACCGCATACTCAAGGTGAGGCCTTACCAGGGACCTATAAAGCGGCAAAAATATGTCCTCATCCCTTGAGTCAATGCCCTTTTTTATACAAGACAGCACTTTATTTGCTGTAGTAGCCACAGAATGACACTGCCTGGAATTAGACAACTTGTGATCTACAAAAACCCCTAGATCCTTCTCCATTAAGGATGCCCCAACACACTACCATTCAGTAGATAGTTCGCGTTTATATTATTCCTACCAAAGTGCATAACTTTGCACTTGTCAACATTGAACCTCATTTTCCAGTTTGCTGCCCAGTTTTCTAATTTTGTCAAATCGCTCTGCAAAGCGGCAGCATCCTGCATGGAACTTATAGTTTTGCACAATTTAGTGTCATCAGCAAAAATAGAAACAGTACTGTCTATGCCCACCTCCAGGTCATTAATAAACAAGTTAAAAAGCAAAGGCCCAAGGACTGACCCCTGCGGTACTCCACTAACCACACTGGTCCAATTAGAAAATGTTCCATTTACAACCACTCTTTGTACTCTATCCTTCAGCCAGTTCTCTATCCAATTACAAATATTATGTTCTAGGCCAATATTCCTTAATTTGATCATTAACCTTCTGTGAGGTACTGTATCAAACGCTTTAGCAAAGTCCAAGTAGATGACATCAACTGCCATTCCAGCATCAAGGTTCCTGCTCACCTCCTCATAAAAGGCAACTAAATTAGTCTGGCAAGATCTGTTACGCATAAAACCATGCTGGCACAAACTAATACTAATAACACTGACTTGTGTGTGGCCACTAACGCCTACAATGCCAGTCAGGCACGGCAAGCTGCCATGTAGTCGGCCATGCCAAGCCTCCAGCAGGCCAGTGAGGCACGGAAAGCACAACACGAGGCTGCCTGCAAGAGGAGCGGTTAGAACTGAAAAGGCAAAAACTGGCATTGTTGACTCGCTAAAATTCGCTCCTAGAGCAACAAATTGCCTTACAACAAAAGGCACAAAAGCCAACAGAGCCAACATGCTCTACCAGTCGAGCTAGTGGTGAGAGCACAGCTACCGCTCCTGCAGGTTCTACTAGGCTGCTTCGAAAAAAAAACCAATCTGACACATTAGGGATCTGTGGAACCTATCTTTTCTTAGGCCTATGTTTTTTGAAAATCTTTCTTTCTGTTTTTTCTATTTGTGTTGCGGGTGGGGGAATCACCTGCTCAACCCATTTCTTTTGGAAGTGGGTTCCCTGTAAAGAAGTTGTCTGGTATTTCTTGTGTATGGGATTAAAGATTGTAGGTATTTACAGGAAAAGTAATTGGTAACGATTTGTCCCCAGACTTCATTCCCTCTGGCATCCGCACCTGACAGAATCTTGTGGATGTATGGGGTCCTCCAGGTCATCGGCCGCATCGCCTGGTAAGCCATGCTGGTTCGCCTCCTGATTTATCCAGGCAGCGGAACCGGCTTTTAAGGACCCCAAATGTCCGCTCAATCACAGACCGCGCTCTCACATGTGCTTTGTTTAAAAGCACACTCGGCCCCTGAACGCGGCCTGTGAATGGGTGGGATGAGCCACCTAGAGCACGGGTAGCCAGCATCTCCTGAAATAAAATAAGATGGAATAAGATGCTGCAAACAAATAAGCTGCTTCCACTCTCCCTCTGTCAAAACACGGCCCTTTTGCAACAGATGTGACAGTGTGAGACTGATAGGTGACACTACAAGTAGCTGCTTTCACTCTCCCAGTGGCAAAAGAGGGCACTTTACAAATTGCAAAACAAGCTTATGCCAGGCAGGGACTGGTTTTACAGTGGGAGACAGAAAGCAAATGTGGGCAAGCTGTGCTAGACGTGACACAAATACTTACCTAACAGCCACCCGTGAGGCAATTCGTCCTGTCTCGAAAGAATGGTAAAATGCGGACTGCCTTAAGCGATGTAAGCATCGTGAGAGGAGCCGGGGAACCCAGACACGATGCTCATGATGTTCATATGGCCATCACACACCACTTATATGTTGAGGGAGTGGTAACCCTTCCGGTTTCTAAAAATGTGCTCCCTGTCTTGGGGGGTGTTTACCGCCACATGGGTGCAATCAATTGCACCCAACACATTGGGGGTGCAACTTACCCCATAAAAATGTCTTTTCACGGTGTTCCACTTGATCCGATGTTGGGGGAACGAGATGAAATTCCCGGACACGGAGCGGATGGCGTCCAGGACCTGGCCAAGGCACCGTGAAAAGGTAGGCTGTGACACCCCACCGTAAACCCCCCCAACCCTCTAGAAACTGCCAGTGGCCAAAAAGTGCAGGGAGCACAGCAGTTTCACCATCCCGGGGATGGCACGGCTTCTGCGAGTCAGTGGCTGCAGGGAAGGCTCAAGCAGCTCATACAGGCTGGATATTGCCACCCTATTGAGCCTGTAGCGCCTGACCACTTCATCCTCGCTTAAGCCCTCTAAAGTGGCCCTTTCCCTGAAAATCCATGACTCTGGAAGGCTCAGGGAACTTGCTGTTCCTCCTCCAAATCAAGCAAAAACCACATTGCATACTCCATTTTAGGTTTTTCAGTTCAAAAGTGAAAAATGACCCACGGCATCGCACCCCCCCCCCCCGAACTGCACATGTGCGCCAATGGAGGGGATGGTGGCCAACCGGGTTGCCTAGGGCGCCCGGATGGCTTTGCCCGCCCCTGTTTTTCAGCGCCAAAAATGTGCTGAAAAATTCACCCTTGGCTTATACTCGAGTCGGATGAAATCAAGCAGGTTTTCAGAAAGATCTCACCTGTACAAGCCCCTGCCAGCGATCGCAATTAACATTCCCACTCCCACCAGCCCCGCCAGGCTACTTAAGAGTGCGCTCTTTTGCGAGTCTGGGCGGAAGTGACGTCATGTGCCCCCCTCTTCGTGCACGCTTCTATCCTGGGACCTCCCCTGCCAGCGCTTCCCATTCCCGCCAGCATCAGTAGCCCCACCAGTGCCAGCAGCCCCACCAGCCTCAACAACCCCACTAATAGTGTATTTTGCGTCCCTGGGCGGAGGTATGCCCATGCAGTTTCAAGGTACTGGGAAAATACAATTAGATAGCTGAATTATTATTACTAAAGTTATAATTAAAGTTATAGTAACATTTACTGAGCTCTGGGGACAAAATAAATAATTTTCACTACATTCAACATTTATTAAAGCAACTGCTTTTATTCTTTAGTTTGAAATTGTTTTTCTTTGAAATAAATATTTAATAATATATACCCCACTGAAGCCTCAATTAATGACATTTTATTGGTATTTATTTTGATTATTGAAACTTAGCAGTAGCTGCTGCATTTCCCACCCTAGGCTTATACTCGAGTCAATAAGTTTTTCCCATTTGCTCGTATATACTCGAGTATAAGCCGATCCGAATATAATATATTTTACCTGTTGCCTGCTTTCCACCATTTTCAGACTCACCCCCTGCATTCAAAGACCATACCCCTATTGCTAGTTTACAGTGAAAGGATTATCACACATAACTAAGGGCACCAGGAGGATTATGGTAGAGTTAGTAGAGTTGCATTAGTAAAACCTTTACAAAACCTAAAGAAAGTCATCCAACAGTAACAGCGTGATCCATTTAGCGATATTTCCATTACAACACAGCACATTTGTAAAACATGGAAATCCAGTATGTGAACCCTGCCCTTATATGTTTTGCATGTGAGCAGTTCAGCATTGAACTGGGATGCCATATTTTTTTCTCCTTTCCTAAGAAAACTTCTTTATTTTCCCAGTCTCTTCTCTGTCCTTCCCACTATTGAACTTCTTTGTTTTGGCACAGAAATGGGAAATGTCCATGGTATAGGCATAAAAAGCCAAACAAATGGGTGAACAGGAGGGCCCACTGAGATTTTTCCTGGTATCCCCGTGGGTATGCCTAGTGTCCAGACTTGTAT
This sequence comes from Xenopus tropicalis, assembly GCF_000004195.4. Lineage (NCBI taxonomy): Eukaryota > Metazoa > Chordata > Amphibia > Anura > Pipidae > Xenopus > Xenopus tropicalis. Next base: position 21,824,876 of record NC_030684.2, on the reverse strand, counting down.
TCATATTCTCCTCAGTGCATGATGGCCCTTCTACTGAGCAACTGGTCTTCAATTTGGCCAGTCTTTAATTCCTTTTTAACGTTTTTTTTTTTTTATAAAGAGGTTTGACAGGGAAATTTGAAAAGCTGATAATAATTTACCTGGCAAAGAACATGGGAGAATTTTAATGGAGGCTTGGGGAGGCATCTCTAAACCAACATCTTTGAATGGAGGTATTGTACATGAAGTTGCCACTGCATTTATTCTGCCATGTATTTTAGGGCAATAATACATATAATTTACATTGTATTTATGTTGCTATGTGTTCTGGGGATATTATATTAAAACTAGTACTACATTTAAACTGCAAGGTGTTCTGGGATGTATTTGATGAAATTGCCACAACATTTATCCTGCTATGTGTTCAGGGGAATTATACATTGGAGTGGCTCTGGGATACTATAATGCAATCTATAGAAAATGTCTTAAGGTGGGCTCCCAAACAAAACAAATGGCAAAGAAAATCAAAAATAGCATGCACCCAGGTCCAGACTGGTATTTCTAGAATACAGAGGCCCAAACAACCCCCTCAGGCTCAATATATAGTGACTGTCTATGGCAGGGTTGTCAAAGGTTGCACAGGGGGCCAAAATTCAAAACACACTTTAGGTCGCGGGCCGAACATGTACCTGTGCATCATATTGCCCCCATGTACCTGTGCCAGCAGCCATCATATTACCCCCATGTACCTGTGCCAGCAGCCACCATATTGCCCCCATGTACCTGTGCCAGCAGCCACCATATTGCCCCCATGTACCTGTGCCAGCAGCCACCATATTGCCCCCATGTACCTGTGCCAGCAGCCATCATATTGCCCCCATGTACCTGTGCCAGCAGCCACCATATTACCCCCATGTACCTGTGCCAGCAGCCACCATATTACCCCCATGTACCTGTGCCAGCAGCCACCATATTACCCCCATGTACCTGTTCCAGCAGCCACCATATTTCCCCCATGTACCTGTGCCAGCAGCCACCATATTTCCCCCATGTACCTGTGTCAGCCAAAATATCAAGCAAGCGCCAGAACTCCGTGCCGCGCCGGTTTCTCCCGCCAGCTCTATCTGTCCGTGACGGCGACGGCAAATGCGCGCGCCAACTCCACAAGCCGGATACAATTACATGCCGGCCCGGATTTGGCCCGCGGGCCACCAGCTTGACACATATGGTCTATGGCATCTTACAGCAGCCCCTCTGGCATTTGCCAGAACCCACAGATATAGTGTGTTAAGGGTAAAAATTCCTGTCTCTTGTTTGATGAAGGCATGTGTCTTCAAAAAGAAACATTTTTCATGGCAAGGCTTTATTTATATTTATTTAAGTAAATATGGGCTGTTTTATGTGATGTATTGTTATAGAAACCTGCAACGTTTTCTGTTACAGTTTCCTTTTCAGAGTGCCAACTTTATCTATTTTGAAATTACTGATGAGACAAAATAGAAAGAACCTCTCTGAGGGCCTTACACTACGAAAAAAAAAATATGTTTTTTAAATGAAATTCAAGTGGTGAGGGAAATCCAGTAGAGTTGCACAGATGAGCAGCGGAATTATTAAACATAATTATTAAACAGTTTTTGCCTAACCAAAACAGCTCAAACTGCCTTCTAAGTTATAGACAAGTTTCAAGACGGAGTTTGCCCCTGGGACCTGACTATTGTGATGGAATGTAAACTTATTCTTCTCTTTTACGGTTTTGCAGGGTCTTGAAATTGTCAGCTCATTTTTTTTATCACTTTACACTACAAATGAAGCAAACCTTACTGATGCATCAGGGAAATTGAAGCTTGGGTGCTTGCGAGGTAGATAACCATGGACAGATAATTTCTCTTACTGCTAACAAAACAGGCACAACAAAGGGTAAGGCTAATGTCCCACAGAGTGAGGAAGGTGGCCATACACGGAAAGATCCACTCGCTTGGCGAGCCGATGCGGACCTTTATTCAACAAAAATTCAAACCTGCCCCATTGAGATCTGGACGATTTCAGGCCAGATGTTGGTCAAGCAGGCCCATTGTTAGTGACCTTACACGGGCCGATAAGCTGCCAAATCAGTCTAAAGGGCTGATATCAGCAGCTAGAATCAGCCCTTGTATGACCACTTTTAGTTGTTTGCGATCTATCGTGGGTGACTAAATCGCTCAGTTGCACATTAGCCTAAAGGGGGGTAGCTGTATACTGGCAATTTAATTATCTTTCTTGCATGGACAAACCATGGAGTAGCTTTGGTTCCTCTGTTTGCCCTGTTTAGCTTAAGAAATGGCAAAAACATGAATTTTAGTGATTGAAGCAAAAAGTGCCTATATATCAGTGATCCTCAACCAGTGGCTCAAGGGGCAACATGTTGCTCACCAACCCCTTGGATGTTGCTCCCAGTGACCTCAAAGCAGGTGCTTATTTTTGAATTCCTGGCTTGGGGCAAGTTTTGGTTGCATAAAACATGTGTACTACCAAACAGAGTCCCTATTTGTAACCCCAGTAACATTTTTCATTGCTTAAACTATTTTGAATGTGACTCATAGGTAAAACGGGTTGGGGATCCCTGATATATATATATATACAACCCTGTTTTGAGGGCTGGTGGGGGCTGTTTGGGCCTCTGTGTGCTTCAAATACCCGGGCCTATTTTAAATTCAAGTCCGGGTCTGCATTGGTGCATGTTTATTTGGGGATAAGTCTGCTGAACCTATTGACACAGCCCCAGGGGCATAACTGTGGTTGTAGGTGGGGCCAGGACCGTAGGGGGCCCTAATTAATGAGCAATTCCAATATATCCTGTTAGAAATAGTCAACAAATGTTTTGGGCCCTAAATTGAATTTGCTGTGGGACCCAGGTGAGATGTTTTTTTATTTTTCTTAGAAAAAAAATCAGTCGTATATAGGGTTCTCTCGGTTTTTTTTAAATGCTGAGCCCTTATTTCTATATTTCATCAATAGTAAAAGTGAAATTCGCTCAGAAACTACTTTTTTTCCCCTATAAAGAAATCTAAGGTTGAAGGAATGTGATCCTTCAAACGCAGACAATTTCCCTCTAACACTTCTCTCTAGCTGCATGGTACTTGGAGAAGTTTAAAAGGTTTTTTTTTTTAAAGCCCACCCCCATGGTAGGTGGGGAAAATCCCTAGTGTCAAACTTCAAAGGAAATCCTGAGTTCATGTTGCATTCATGTTGAACTCACAGCTTAACCACAGACTTCTAAAGCACCCACGCCCAAAAAACATGCTGCTTTTTCAACTGCATCAGAAGTGGTGCGCACATTTCAAACTAGAAAAAGAAGGTGTAACGCTCTTTCAGAATTATTCCGGCGGCCTTTGAATGCTTACGGTGAAAATTACTACAGTTTTTTTTTTGTTTGTTTAAAGGTCAGACTATCTGACCTGCTGTAACAGTCATGCTAAACTGAAAGCCGTGGAGCTAACAGCAAATGATACTATAATATGGCTTGTATTAGCAATGCTACAGTCGAGAGAAACACAGATCTCCCAGTTCCTCCTTGTTAGCGAACAATTATTAGTCATATAGCCCTAACTTTTTATATTTCAGACTGAATTTTTAATTTTAACTTTTTTGTTGATTTTGCAATGAAACCTGTCATGGGAAAACATGTTTGTTACAAAACCCATCAGTTAATAGAGCTTCTCCAGCAGAATCCTGCATTGTAATCTGTTTTTCACATTGAGATGGCCATATTATTCATTTCCCAGGCTGCCATAGCCACATAGCCATTTGACCTGAGCCGATCAGCAGAACAATGGGAAGGGAGCAAGATAGCAGCTCCCAGGAGGTATTAGAATAGCACTCAATAGTAAGAAATCCAAGTCTGGCTTGGGACTCCTCCAGTTACATGGGAGTAGGAGAAACAATAGGTTACCTGAAAGCAGTTCTAATGTGTAGCGCTGGTTCCTTCTGAAAGCTCAGACTCAATGCACTGAGATGGCGCCTACATACCAATATTACAGCTAAAAATACATTTGTTGGTTCAAGAATAAAATGTTAAATGGCAGAGTGAATTATTTGCGATGCAAACAGTGTCATTTAGAAATAAAAAGTACAACATAAAAATCATGACAGTGTAAAAAAAAGAGTATGAAAAAGTGAAACATTTTAGGGGGAATTAATAAAGGCACGATTTTTTGGGTCAAGCTTTTTGTCACCAAATACCCAAATTTGTTGCGGAAAAAAGACAATTGAGAATACTAAATATGCCAGCTAAAAGATCTTTCTTTGCTTCGTGGTTTTAGAGGTTTTCAGGTTTTTTTCCGACACTGGCTTTTGTGCGACAATATGGAAAAGTAGCGGTTATTGTGCAACAAGTGCAAAAAGTCATGGTTTTTGTGACTATTTTTGCAACTTTTTCTCGTTCTTGCTTCTTTAGTTCAGATCTTTTGATAAAGGACCGCCATTAGTGGAAATGAGTTTTTTCATCGGCTCAAACAAATCCCACTTCCTTAGCAGTCTGAGTAAAGTACACTTTTAGATTTAATCGTCTTAAGTCGAACGTTCGGGTATCCATCATACATTTTAATGCAGCTATCGAAAACTAACATTCAGATTGAAATTGTAGGATTAATTGTAAAAATAACAAACTGGACAATGTTTTGAGCATTAATAATTGCCAGACAACAATTGCACGAAAGTTATGTCCCTGAAACACAATGTAGGGCACCTAAGGATAGGCAATACATGCCCAGATATTATTGTTATTCATCTGAAATTTTCTAATCTGCCCAATCAACTAAACAAGCAATTGCCATGGTATGGAAATTGTCGGGATGATAATTTGGAGCTAGGGTCAGACTGGGGGGGTGCAGTGCCCACTGGGGCTTCTGCCTCAGGGGCCTCTGAACCCCCCAATGGCCACCACCACAGCCTTCACACACCACCCCGCAGGACCCCCACTCGTCCGACCCCCAAGCGCGCGTGAATGAAACTTACCTGCAGCGCGTCGGGGGAGGGGGACAGGACGGTCGGTGGAACCAGCACTGAATTTGTAATGGGGGCACCCCGAGGCTGCCCCCATTCTTTGCGAATAGTAAAATTCCCATACGGAGCAGTGGGGAGAGGTCCCCATTGCTCCGTATGGGAGCAAAATTTAAAAATTGCGCTGCGGCGGGGCGGCATGCTGCCCCTAAGTTTGTTCCGCCCTAGGCCTCGCCACAAATCCGGGCCTGGGTGGAATGCCCTGCAGGGATCGGGCGGCCCAGTCCCAACCCTGTTTGGAACCCACACACACAGTCCAATACATATGAAAATTGGTGCGTGTATGGCCAGCTTTACACAATGGAAGGATCAAAGAAAGGGAGGTAAACTGGAATATAGACATCATCATTAGTGATGAGCAAAATTTTCAGCAGGCATGGATTTGCGTTGAAAAAATTTGCTGCGTGTCAAAAAAAATTAGTGATGAGTGAATCTGTCCCGCGTAAAAAAAAAAAGAAAATCTATCTCGCATCAAAAAAAAAAAAAGGCACGCACATCAACAAAAATGTCACGCGTGTAAAAAAAGTTGTGTTTCGCTGATTTTTCAACCCTTCACAAATTTTTCGGCAAAGCCAAATAGTACAGATTCACTCATCACTAAAGATCATCATCAATTTACACAGCACTATAATGTCATAAGTGGACCCAGTACAGAACCCTGAGGGACCCCACTGAGAACCTTACTCCAAGTAGAGAATGTGCCATTAACAACCACCCTCTGTACCCGATCCTGTAGCCAGTTTTCTATCCATGTGCAAACGACTTCACTAAGACCAATATACCTTAGCTTAGAAAGCAGTCGTTTGTGGGGAACGGTATCAAATGCTTTGGCCAAATCCAAATAGATTATATCTACTGCATCCCCACTGTCCAGCTTCTTACTTACCTCGTCATAAAAAGCAATTAAATTGGTCTGACATGACCTGTCCTTCATAAAGCCATGCTGATTACTGCTCATAATGCCATTCTCCACTACATAATTTTGAATGTGATCCCTTAACAAGCCTTCAAATAACTTGCCCACCACGGATGTCAAACTTACAGGCCTATAATTGCCAGGCTGAGATCTTACTCCCTTTTTAAATATGGGAATGACATTCGCCTTCTTCCAATCCCTAGGTACCATACCTGATGAAAGATAGCCTGAGAATATCAGAAACAAGGGCCACTGTAATTCTGCCCCTAGCTCTCTCAGTACCCGAGGGTGTATTCCATCTGGCCCAGGTGCCTTGTTTACATTTATCGTGTGTAACCCTTTAAGCACCATATCCTGTGCCAACCACTGTGTAGATGGAGCTGAGGCAACAGTGCAGCTATTGGGTGGGACTTGGCCCACTGGCTCCTCTACTGTATACACAGAAGAAAAGAACTGGTTAAGCACATCTGCCTTTTCTGTATCCGCTGTAACCATATTGTTATTATAACTCAATGGGGCCACACCCTCAACCTGCATCTTTTTACTATTAATATACTTAAAAAACTTTTTGGGGTTAGTCTTGGCCTCGGCCGCGATGCTCTCCTCATTTTCTATCTTTGCCTTCCGGATTGCTGTTTTACAATACTTGTTATAGTGTTTATAATCATTAAACGCATCTACTGTCCCCTCTGACTTATATTTCTTAAAAGCTTTCCTTTTTTCCCTATTAACTTCTTTACCTCAGAGTTAAGCCACATAGGGTGATTCTTAACACTTCTACTTTTTCTTATTAATGGAATGAATTGAGAACAGTAATGATTTAATATCATTTTAAATGACAACCATTTCTGCTCTGTGTTTTTATCAGAAAACATAATGCCCCAATCTATGCCCTGAAGCGCTGCCCTTAAGGAGCTAAAATTTGCCTTCCTAAAATTCAGTGTCTTTGTTGCCCCCGTGTAAATTTGTTTCCTGCACCAAACATCAAATGAAATAACATTATGGTCACTATTACCCAGGGGTTCAACCACTTGCACATTTGCTATACGTTCTGGGCCATTAGAGATCACTAGATCTAGTATAGCATGGTTCCTGGTTGGCTCCTCAACCACGTGTGACATAAAGTTGTCATGCAGCAAGTTTATAAACTTGTTCCCATTTACTGTCCTGGCAGTACTATTGCCCCAGTCAATATCAGGGTAATTAAAATCCCCCATTATTATCACTTGCCCCAAACTAGCAGCCTTTTCTATTTGCAACAGGAGCTGGGCCTCCTCCTCTTCGCTTACATTAGGGGGTCTATAGCATACCCCTACAATTAGTTTGGTAGATTCTTTACTATCTGTGAGAAGCTCAACCCATAAGGATTCAGCTCCCTCTGTTAACCCCATCACTTCCTCCTTAATATTTGCTTTTAATTTCTGCTTAATGAACAGACACACTCCTCCTCCTTTTCTATTGCCCCTGTCCCTCCGAAACAATGTATACCCCCCAATATTAACTGCCCAGTCATGAGACTCATTCAACCAAGTTTCAGCAACTCCAATCACATCATATTTCCGCTCCAACGCCAGTACCTCCAGCTCTCCCATTTTACCAGTCAGACTCCTTGCATTGGTAAACATACATTTAATACTGGTTCCGGCGTGAGAATGACGTGTAAACAACTTATGGGCCTCCCTGCCATTATCAGTATCCCGAAGCAAGTCTCCTCCCCCATTTTCCCTTACTATGCCCGCTACCTCATCTATCCTGTCTACCACAGAATTTCCCACTGCACCCTCCCCCCCCCCACTCCTAGTTTAAAATCTCCTCCAACCCGCTAGCCATCTTTTCCCCCAAAGCAGCTGCCCCATCATCATTGAGGTGCAGCCCATCCCTGGCAAAGAGCTTGTAGCCGATTGAGAAATCAGCCCAGTTCTGGAGAAACCCAAAGCCCTCCTCCCTGCACCAATCTCTCAGCCACGCATTAATCTCCCTAAGCTCCCGCTGCCTTCTTAATGTTGCTCGTGGCACAGGTAATATCTCTGAGAAAATTACCTTGGAAGTCCTCGCCCTCAACTTCGCACCTAGCTTTTTAAAATCGTTCTTGAGGACTTACCCCCCTCCTCTAACTTTGTCATTGGTACCTATGTGTACCAAGACCGCCGGGTCTTCCCCAGCCCCTCCCAACAATCTGTCTACTCGTTCCACCACATGCCGAACCCTAGCACCAGGCAAGCAACACACAATTCGGCATGTAGGGTCTTTGCGACAAATTACCCTATCCACCTTTCTAATAATTGAATCCCCTACAACTATAGCCTGCCTTCCCTTCCTAGCACTATTCCCCCCACCTGTATTAGAGGTGCCGGCTCCCAGGGTGCTCTGAGAGTCAGCCCGCTCCATACATGCTAGCTCAGAGCTGTCTTCCCCAGCATCTTCACCTAAAGCGGCAAATCTGTTGGTTTGTACAAGCTGTGAAGCAGCCCCCCTACCCTTGTGTCCCCTACTTCCCCTCTTAACTGTTACAAATTTGTCTCCCTCATTAACCTCCTCTGTCCCTTCTCCACCCCCCACTACACCGGCCCCTGCCAGTGGTTGCTCAGTGAGCCTCCTGTTCTGCCCCATGTTTGCAGCTGCCCTCAGTGCTGCCAGTTCCCCCCTTAGATTCTGCACCTCAGATTCCAAGAGGAAAACCCACCTGCATCTCTCACAAGTAAATGCTGCATGGAACTGCTGCTCCAGGACCACATACATGCGACAAGATGCACACTGAGTAACACCAGCAATCAAACTGCAACTCATATTGCAACTGGGTACTTACAGTCTCCCGAGTGCAATCCCTTGTATAGTGCCTTTTAAGTTTCAAACGCCTTTTTTGTTTTTAACGCCTACTATACACTTAATCTACATGCAACACTTTAGATTACATGCAACACTCGCTAGCAGCTCCCAAACTCGCTGTGCAGTCAGAAACTTATTGAGGTTCAAACCAAACAGCCAAAAGTCTGCTGAGAATTTACCAGATTTACTCCACCCCCTTAATTAGTATGTGCTCAATCCGTACCCTTCTAAAAATCCCATAGGATTGAATGGAAAGTGGGTGAGTTTTTCTGTACTGAGCTCGAATTTCATACCTTGATAGGTCTGCCCCATTGTGTTTGTATTCAGTTCATAATTTTTCTGTACAGTTTTGGCTGTTTGTCAAAATCTATGAATCAAAAATGAACATGGACAGACCGAAGTGAAATATTTAGATCACTCGTGTCAAAATGCTTTTCCATGATATGATTAGCTATACCATATTAATATTATTATTTTTTGGAGGGTGGACTTGCAGAGTGTCCATGAAACAGACACTACAAAGCTTGATAACTAGCCCTGGGGTATATAATAAACTAACTGGCAGCCGTGGGAAATTTGAGTATGGTGAAGGCTATTCTCTAGGACCAAACCCCCCCCCACCCATTTTTAACAAAAGCTGGGGGTATTGAAACAAGCAGCAAAATGGGTCAAGGCAAAATAATCTTCTACTTAAAAGGAGTATTTGGGGTTTGGGTTTTTGTAGTTTAGGTAAATACAAGCAGGTTACAAACATTTTAGAAAACATAATAGGAAGGGAATGTGCTTACATTTTTTTTTAAACACACTTGCTCTTCCAGGGGACAGTAGGATAATAGCTTGGGCCCACGGGGGTAAGGGCCCTGCTAGCCATGTAGTATGGGGCCACTTTATTTCTAATGGCAGCCCTGCAGCACATTAAAAAGAAACCCTGTTTTTCTCCCTTAGATTTAGAAATTCAGATGTTTAATCAATTTATCCCAAGTCTCCTCCACAACAACAAAAAAACTGGAATCTTAAACCATCCATTTAAGTCAATGGACACAGAAATAAACACTTCACTTTTAGATTGTAAGCTCTTTTGGGCAGGGCCCTCTTCACCTTTTGTATCAGTTATTGGTTTTATATGTTATTCTGTATTTATAAACCCATTGTACAGTGATGCAGAATATTTTGGTGTTAATAATAATAATTCTTGAGTTGCTGAGAATTCTTAGGTTGCTTTTCCATAATGGAAACTTTCACGGCTCTCAAACATTTTCTGGGGTGTTGTCAAACTTGAGAGATTCAGCAAGAACAATTGAAACGCATTTTTGAAATTCACTAAACTGCCCAGTAGATGCAAAGACATGATGGGGGAATAAAGATCTTGGGAATGGCAAAAAATAGCCCCTTGTGTGCATTTTGTATGTTGGAAAAATAACACTAGCCATAAAGGCTGGGAAGCTAACACCAGAAAGGATTTTTTTGGGGCCAAACCAGACACCATCCCTTTTAAAATTGAATCTCTGGCTATAACTATGACATGAACAATTGTGAATTCTAATTTTCCCGTAGACCTGAAACATTTAAAAGCTGTAAATAACCAACTGATCTAAAGTGAAACACATAAGCAGCAATGGTCTGGGAAACTACGTTTTATTGAAAATGCTAAAAATCGCAGTGTGCACCAAGCATATCAAATGACATCCCATTTACTCTATAGAAGACAAAATGGAATTTATGTATGGTTTTATGTATAACAGGTATCTATAAAACACCAAAATACTTTCTAAACAATCTGTTTTCCAGCATTAAAAGCCTTGTTGCCAGCGAGGTGGGTATATAAATACATGTTCTCTTGTTTAGGTAGAGAAAAACAGTTTCCTAGCAAAGCACAAAAATAACAGTAGATAGTGCTCACAAGACAATGTATATTTTTAATTTTAGGAAGAAAGAAGAAAATAGTTTTAAAATACCAGAAATGTAATTTTTTAAATCTTTAATTCTTGTACAATAATGTTTTTTTATTGCCTTTATTTAGCGCTATTTTAAGCTGCTCTCTGCCCTCTACCAAGGTTGGACTGGCCAGCCGGAAACACCTGAAGCCATTTGGGCCCCGGTCTTGTTGGCACTTGGGCAGGCTGTACAGCGATGGAGCACAGGGTGGCCCGAAATGTTGCTGTATTGTCACACTTTTGAGATTTTTCGCACATGAAACAAATTAGGAACATTTCCTAGATTTTGATCTCCCCTCTAAAGTGATCTGCATGTAGGCTTTACCTTCCTTGTACTTTGGGTCTCTTATGCTTGATTTCCACTACCTCGCCTCATTATGGCACCTACCAGATATGACTGTACATTTGTACAACACGTACATTCATATCTTTATCAGTATAAGCCCAAGCTGAACTGAAGAGCTACAACTGAGAGCAGTTATATCTATAATTAATCATTTGCAATCTCAGAAAGTACATGGCCAGAGCTCTTTGGGGTTTTATTCTTTACAATTTCAGTGTAGATGGGGTTTAATTGCTTGGACACGTAGTAGGCCTTGAATATAAAAATGTTGCATTCCAAACAATACTCAATACTCAAACAATATTCAGGCACAATACTCACGTTATCCTTTCAAGTGCAGTTGTATAGTAGAAAGCCATGGATACACATTTATGTGCCTGAAACACCCCATTACCACTTTGAGAAGTGGAGCTGATCTTGATGCATTTAATTCCACACTGTAAGCAGCATCTTCTTTACTGCCCACATCTCTTTCCTGTTCTGCCACATTATAACACGTAGTCAGATAAAGCCCCGCTTCTGCATTTGGTGGATCTTTATCCTTTGACGATGGCACAGGCAGCACAACAGCATTCAAAATGCCATAATCCAGAACAGAATCTGATTATTCATTCCTTAAATATCGGGTGTAATACCCTATTCAAAATTGTAATACAGGTTAACTGGAAGTGTTCTGTGCAAGACAATTCAAGGCTTATAAAACTATAGTTTTGGGTATTTGTTATAATTGTGGGCTCATTTATTAAAAATGCCACTAGCAAGTATGCCTAGGCAACCAGTGAAATGTTTGTTTTAATTGTTCTACCTGCATTTGCTTAAAAAAAAAATAATTACTGATTGGTTGCTAGGGGTTACTATACACATGCAAATTTTCCCAGTATTGATAAATGAGCTCAGAGTCGGACTAGGGAGTCCAGGGTCCACCCCAAAGGCCGCACACTCCCAAGGGCCCTTGCTGACTGCCCATCCCAACCAGGGAGCACCAATACTTCCTGGCAGGGATCAGGTCTGGGTTGCGGGGCCCAACAGATTTTTTTTTCCTTGGGTTCGACCCTGTTTAAGCCCCACTGTGTTTCATTATTTGGATGAAGGTTGGTTTGTATTATATACATATCATAGCTCCCAGCATCAGGATTTTGGGCAATGTAGGGCACGTGCTAGATCTAACCAGCCACACTCAAATATGCCCAGACACTCCCGATTCATCAGAAACCCCATCCATGATCCAATAATAAGCCCCGCTCATTTTGAGTGCAGGACTGTCCCACCTCAGTCTGGAACAATGGGAGCTATGATATTCTGGTCTTACAAATATTATTTGTTTATCTGTTAGTGATTCCCCAATTTTAAGTGCATTTTGCATTACTATTTTGTGTGGTGTTTACATATAGTCACATTTATTATATCATAAAAGTATACATTTGTTAGGTATAATTCCAAGACTAAGGGGGACATGCACGAACGATCCGAGTGTTCATTTGAACGCTCCAAGCGTATTTTGTGTGACAATTTCATACCTTGCACAACAATTTCGTACCTTGTGACAAAATTTGTGCGACAAGATCGTATTGTCGTGCCGAGTACGAAAGTTTCGGATTCATTCAAGCTTCATTATCGTGAGTTCCCTTGGGCCAGGTTGGAGCTGCAGAGTGCCATTGATTCCTATGGGAGGCTTCCAAAATAATTTATATAATGTAAGTGAAATTTATTTTACTTGACAAACACAATAGAACAGAAATTGGAATTTTTTCTTAGAATGACAGGTCCCCTTTAACTTCAAACCTGTTAAGTTACAAAAATGAATACATGGTGTTGTGCTTTGGTTTGCTATGAAATGTTTCTTTTTCCAAGGGCAGTAATGTGTTTAGGTTAACGGAAGTATAAAAATTGTCAAGGAAAGTTCAAGCTCGGTCAGATTCTCCACACTTCTATAACTGTGAGTCTTAGCTAGGAAAGAAATACATTTTCTTCTATTTCTTTGCTGCCTTTGGGTATCTCTCTATGGACCCCACCCTTAACAGTTCTAATCATCTGAATTAATATAAGTCATGCTCAATGTTAAAGGAACTAAGCGAGCTAATAACTTTACTTCTGCTGTGTATTAATTGCAAGTAATTAAACCGCATATGTGAAAGATGCTTGAAAAGACACAGGAAACAATAGAAGGAATCGGCAAAGGTAGGAAAACTAAGCCACTTAGCACCTATTCTGTACAAATCTCTGCACTGTGCAGCCAGTCACATGAGACAGTTGCTGTAATCTTGTGCGGTCGTATGTCTTGGGATATGAGGCATTGAGATTGAGATTGGGATATGAGGCATTGATATGAGGCTTGAGGCATGAAATCCTGTTCTTCACTGGAAGCAATACTGCTTTCCATCATATTAAGGAAACTTAATTTACTTACCATTTATATAGTTTATTGAGCTTTGCTAGGGAATGAGCTTTTCTGAGATGTATGAGACTGCAAATATTACATGGTACAGCCGTTTCCCTCCATTGTAAGTGACCAAGGTAACTTACTTACCTGTAAATTGGTTTGGGTGCTCCCATAAGTAGGCCACAAAGGATTCCAAATAGACCCTGGCATTTCAAGTACACAGAGACCCAAACAGCCTCCCCCAGCCCAATAAGTAGTGACTGCATGTGGCATCTTACAGCAGCCCCTCTGGCATTTGCCAGAACCCACAGATTTGCCAGTCCAGGCCTAAAGAACATAAAAAGAACATGTTTGGGAAATTGGATTGTTCTCTGAAAACACCATATCCTAATATACAAAGCACAGATTTTAACTGTTTATGGCATATAACAGCCCCTCTGGCATTTGCTAAAATCCACAGATTGCCAGTCCCAGCCTGCCTCAAACAATGACATTTCAGCCCCTAGTGCTGTCCTTAGGTGGCCTAGGGGAATGCTGCCCTTCCACACTTTTGCTAATTTAAACCCTAGCAACCAGATAGCTGCTGAAATTCCAAACTGGAGAGTTCCTTAATAAACACAAAAAAAGGCCCATCTGCAAATTGTCTCAGAATATTACTCTCTACACCAGGGATCCCCAACCTTTTTAACCCGTGAGCAATATTTAATAATATATAGGGAGCAACACAGGCATGTAAAATGTTCCTGGGGGTGACCAAAAAAGGCCATAATTGGTTATTGTGTAGCTCCTATGTGGATTGCCAGCCTACAGGAGGCTCTGTTTGATAGTACCCATGCCACCCTATGCCTCCAAAACGTGCCTCCAAGTTAGAAATTCAAGAATGAAGCGCTGCTTTCAGGCCACTGGTTGGGGATCACTGCTCTAAATCATACAAAAAGTCAACCACTTTAACTGCTCACTCAAATAATCATATACAGTTAATTGAAGTATTATCAGTGCACAAGAAGCACAGCACTGAATCACAGTCACCAGTGCTGTAGGTGATACTTTCAGTCAAATGTGTTTTTTTTATCTTCTACTTAATATTATCATCATTTTACTGCACAATACTAAATATTTCCTTACCAGCCTACAGCTTTTCAACCATATTCAAGTCTGTTCATAAGGAATTCTCTCACAGTCATTGTTACAAATTGAAAGAACACTTACCTTGACATAAAAACACCTATCTTGTTTAAAGCAAGAAAATATTTGTCTACAGTTATGTGGCTTCAATCATTTCATTGTTGTTGTTTTGGCTGAGCCCTAGATATTTCCTTCTAAGAAAGTGATATTCTCATAACTGAACCACACAGGTCGCCAAGCGAGCGGATCTTCTCACGATATCCCCCCCTATGGCTAATTCGGTTGTTTGGCCCTGGCCCAAATGATCGAATTAGAACGGCGGGTATAGGTGCTGTCGATTTGGGGACTGCATCAACGAGCTGATGCAGTCCCTGATCCAATTGAAAAATTAAACCTTCCCGAGTCAGCTCTGTATGGCCACCTTTAGTCTAGGTTGATTGTGTTATGTTATTAACCAATTAATTTGCAGATACAAAGACACACATGTACAGTACCTGAATGGATTCTTCATGTCAATTGCCTAATGGTTCAAAAGTAGACATCAACCCCCTAAGATTTAAATCTGTAAAAATACAAAGGGGAACACCATGCAAGTGTAAATACAGTAGATAAAACAGATAAATAATGCCAAGAAAGTAATTTATTTGCAAATATATTAGGCAGCAAGTATATTAAGTGCAATACTTCTGATTTGCCTTCTATCCTTGTCAGTCAGTATAGTATGTGCATTCAACAATTGTAGAAAAGAGGGGTATCCAGGGGCACTCCTGCCATGAAGGTTAGAACCTTGCCTCAGGCGACAGCACCCCTTGCGTTACCAGGGGCAGAAAAAAAGCTGCTCCTGGTAACTTTAAGAGCTGAATCTGGTTATTGAACTGGAAACTCTTTGAACTTGACCCCCTGGACCCCCTCTGGTGCAGTAAAGGAATTAGCTGGGAGTGGCATCGCAAGATCTGCCTCAGGGCGGCTGATGGGCTAGAATTGCCCCTGTGGTTACCCACCCAATTTCCTGTCCTCAGCAGCAGAAGAGAAATGCCTACAATTGATGCATTAATTGTAACAGCACTGTAATAGACTTTAGTAAAACTCAAGGAGCAAGTGTAGCATCTACAGCTGAGGCTGACCAAGGTATCGACTAATGTATCAGATTGTAACAGTTTGCATCGGTACCGCTCAGGTTGGTGCTGCTGGCAAACCCAAGAGGTAAAAAAAGTAGAATTTTAGAGAAAAAAAAATCAAAAACAGTCAAAAAAACAGTGGTGTACTATTTGAAAATGATGTGAAGGTTAAGTGCTCCTTTGAATTACTAGAATTAAATATATGTATTTGTCATTGAAAAAAATCAATAATGATCAATATGAAATCCAGTGTTACCCACTGAGCT
Source organism: Xenopus tropicalis (assembly GCF_000004195.4). NCBI lineage: Eukaryota > Metazoa > Chordata > Amphibia > Anura > Pipidae > Xenopus > Xenopus tropicalis. Next base: position 21,808,952 of record NC_030684.2, on the reverse strand, counting down.
AGTTTAAAAGCTGACTGAGGTACAGACACATTAATCATGCAGCCCTGGTTACTTGCTCTCTTTACTACTCAAGACCACTGATCAGGGTCAGATTGGGGTGTGCAAGGCTAACCCAGGGGCCCCCACACCCCCTCTGGGGCCAGGTTTTTGGAAGGGCTGTCAGGGTCAAAACCTACTGCCTGGTTTTCCAAATTAGGAAAACTGGGCAGGGCTCACTGAGAGCCCCGCTCCCAATATTGTTACTGCCCGCCTCTTCCCTGTCCCTATGATATCACGGCCCTGCCTCTTCCCCACCCCCATAACATCACTGCCCGCCTCCTGCCCAGCGACAGAAGCCTTGCAGAGGTGGCAACCCTAGGTAACCCTAGGCAACTCGAGTTTTTTTCTTGGTGTCCCGTCGGTCCAGTCTGACCTTGCCACTGGTTTGTAGGACACAGTAGCAAAGATCTATTACGGGCAATTTAATTGCTTCATGGGATGTTAGCTGTTAGCTTAAGAAAGGTATCTATATAAGATTATTAGAATTACTACAATTAACTGTACTGTAAATAGCTATATAGGTATAAATATATGTGTGTGTGTGTGTGTATATACATATCCAATATAAATTAATGATATATATTCACATGACTATAAAGTTTCAGATTCAGTTTTGCTGCACATTAGAGATTCAGTGGAATCCAAATCCCATAGAAAGGGCAACACCCACTGGCCAACATGTCAATCATATATGATTGACAGCTCAGATTTTTAATTATAATTACTTTAACTTTCCATTGAGTACTTAGATATCACCCAGGTGGCAAATGCATAAGATTTTGGGGTGATACAAAGAGTACTTAGATATCACCCAGGTGGCAAATGCATAAGATTTTGGGGTGATACAAAGTTTTTCTTAATAACAGTGCCCACAAAATGGCAGCTGCCTTCTGACTGTGACTGTCAATTCCAAGACTGAAGGGCAAAAAAATGAAATAACTTATATAATGTAAGCAAAGTTTATTTTGTTCTACTAACATGGTGGGAAAGGATTTGGATTTACTTCTTAGGAAACAGGTCTGCTTTAAACTGGCAATGCATGTTAAGATTTAGTTGGGCAATTTGGCCGATTTCAACAATACTGCCTTACTGTCTGAACGTGTCCAGTTGTATCATGCAGACCAATAATCCTTGATCCACTAAAAGAAACAACATCTTTGCGGCACCTCTTCACTTCATTCTGTTGAGATTGTTCATCCATTTATTTGGCCAATGGGATGTCCCATGTATGGCCACTTTTACATCATTACTGGTTCTGTCTTTTGATACAAAGTTGCACTGTCAGCCTTACAGGATTGGAGTAGGCCGGCAGAACACTGGGAATAAATCCGGTTTGCCCGGCCAATCTAGACCTGATGCAAAGCATTAGCACTCCCCTGCTGACCTCCCTCCTCCAATCGCAGCAAAGTTACTTACTGTGCACAGGGGGGTTGGCCAATGGGCAGCCCCTGTGGGCCCCACACACCCCAGTCCGACGTTGCAGCCTTGTATGCTTCTCCACAAGTCTCCATTAGTTGGCTTCTCTTACACTGTTTTAAAAGTTAGAAAGGGAACAGAACAGAAAGGGACAAACACTGCTTTCAATGGAAATTACATTTGTAAATAACTTTAAAAACAATGAATGTATACTGGAAAGTTGCTTAGAATTACAATTTCTTTCATTAGGCAAAGTTTTATCTTTAGGTTTACATCCTCTTTAATCTGCCTTAATAATGCCCAGCGCCGTGCAATATGCGAGCACTTTAGCATCACAATGTTCCATACAGAGCAGCTGCTGTTCCTTTAAGACACAATAGGGTTGATAATTTTTATCGCACTTTTTTTGCGTTAAAATAGACGCGACAATTAGCGCGCGATTCACAACAGTATTACCGCATGCGTTAAGTCGCACATCGCATGCGCTAATTTGCATGCGTTAATTTTATCGCAATGCGGTAATTAGCGAATGAAAAGAATGCAAACGAATGATTCACAAAAGCACATAAAGCGTTAAGTGCGTTAATTATCGCGCGAATGTGTGTGTATTTTAGCGCCTGATTGGGGGAGGCGTTGGGCAGAGCACATTTTACACTTTTGAGTGTTACAATCGATATGGAGCATGCGTGTGGTTTTTTTTTGGATTTGGAGGAGCAGCAACACCCGCATCCTTCCAGAGTCTTTTTCGCCAAAGGGCCACGTTAGAGGGCCTAAGCGAAGATGAAGTGGTCAGGCGGTACAGGCTCAATAAGGCAGCAATCTCTAGGCTGTATGAGCTGCTTGAGCCTTTGCTTGAACCACAGACTCGCCGAAGCCGTGCTGTGCCCGGGATGGTGAAACTGCTGTGCTCCCTGCACTTTTTGCCCACTGGCAGTTTCCAGAGGGTTGGGCGGGTTTTTTGGGGGGGGTGTTACAGCCCACCTTTTCACGGTGCCTTGACCAGGTCCTGGACGCCATCCGCTCAGTGTCCGGGAATTTCATCTCGTTCCCACAACATCGGAACGAGTGGAACGCCGTGAAGAGGGATTTTTATGCGGTAAGTGGCATCTCCAATGTGTTGGGTGCAATTGATTGCACCCATGTGGCGTTAAACATCCCCCCCAAGACAGGGAGCACATTTTTAGAAACAGGAAGGGTTACCACTCCCTCAACGTGCAAGTGGTGTGTGATGCACGTATGAACATCCTGAGCATCGTGTCTGGGTTCCCCGGCTCCTCTCACGATGCTTACATCCTAAGGCAGTCCGAGCTTTACCAATCGTTTGAGACAGGACAAATGCCTCACGGGTGGCTGTTAGGTAAGTATTTGTGTCACTTATCTAGCACAACTTGCCCACATTTGCTTTGTGTGTCCCACTGTAAAACCAGTCCCTGCCTGCCATAAGCTTGTTATGCAATGTGTAAAGTGCCCTCTTTTGCCACTGGGAGAGTCAAAGCAGCTACTTGTAGTGTCACCTATCAGTCTCACAAAGTCACATCTGTTGAAAAAGGGCCGTGTTTTGACACAGGGAGACTGGAAACAGCTTATTTGTTTGCAGCATCTTATTCCATCTTATTTTATTTCAGGAGATGCTGGCTACCCGTGCTGTCAGTGGCTCCTAACACCGATTCACAGGCGCGGTCTGTGATTGAGCGGGGACCTAAAAAGCCAGTTCCACTGCCTGGATAAATCAGGAGGCAGCCTAATGTACAGCCCCACCAAAGTTACCAACATTGTCGGTGCGTGTGCTGTACTGCACAATCTGGCGAACCGGCACGGCTTACCAGGGGATGTGGCCGATGACCTGGAGGACCCCATCCATCCACCAGATCCTGTCCAACATGCGGATCAAGTCCGGGGACAAATCGTTAACAATTACTTTGCCTTTACCTACAATCTTTAATCCCATACACAAGAAATACCAAACAACTTGTCCAAAAAAAAAAATATTTATTCTTAGGGAACACTTCCCCAATTGTTTTTTTTTAATTTTTCTACAGGTTTAAAACCTGTCTATAAATAAAAATAAAGCAAAAACAAAACAATAGGCCAAAGAAAAGATAGGTTCCACCAAACCCTAATAGCACCGTGCCCAATTTATTTGTGCTTACGAAGCTGCCTCGTTGAGCCTGCAGGAGGGGGAGCTGCGCTCTCACCAGCAGCTCCACTGGTAGAGCTTGTTGGCTCTGTTGGCTTTTGGCCCAGTTGCTGGAGGGCAGCAAGTTGTTGTTTTATTAGCAAATTTTGTTCCGCCAACAGAGCCACTTGTTGGCCTGAGTGGCCACACACAAGTCGGTATGCAAGACATTCAGTTCATCATCATGACTTTGTGGTGCTTTATTAGTGTTTGGTGGAACCTATCTTTTATGGCCTGGGGTTGGAGGCCTGGGGTTGGGGCCTGGGTTGGGAGCTGCTGCTGCTGGGGAACATTGGCCGGCTCCTCATCTGAGAAGAAGGCCACGTCGCTGCCACCGACATGGGATCCTCTTTCGCTTGCCTCCCCACTAAATGTCTCTCCTTCAATTGCAGGATGGCGCAGTGGGGAGTGGAGCCCAGACGAGGAGCGTCCACCTTTGGAAAAAAAGAAGAAAAAAGTTTATTTAATTTTTTGTTATCTTCATGATGCAAAACAAACTTCATGGACACTGATTGTCAGTTTTGTTCAAACATGACCAAGTTTATTTGTACCCAAAAATTTGTGAACATTGATTCATTCCAAATGAGGCAAAAAGGTTAAACCAAGTTGAAAAGATTGACTGTCCAAAAGTCGAAGATGAACTGACTGCACCTAACCCAGCAAGACACACTTGGCAAATAACACACCTTTTTTATTAGCATCTTATTAGCAATACACTGCACTTCTGGAATTGAAACAGCTGCAATATACACAGACACAATTCATTATTATGCTACTGCACAAGCCTAACACAAAACACAGGTCGAACCAAATTTGTTAAGAATAATACCTGGAATGGGAGCAGATGCCATTTGTCTGCCTCTGCTCAGGTCAGGTGGAGATGAATCTGTTGGAGAAAAAGATTGTTTAAAGCTTCTTTGCAAGAGTAAATACACTTGGATTACTGTCATTACCTTGGCCAACATTCCGGTCTGTATCAAAGGTGCCGGAGACACCTTGCACGCTCTCCCTGTGTAGGAACGGCAGCAGCAGCTCCTCATAACGGGTGAAATGCACCCTCTTAGCAGGGCCACCTCCAGTTCCTGATCTAAAGAAAATATACAAATGGTTTTATTGTGTTGTCTCCAATAAGCAAGCCATAACAACGCAGTCACTTTTTGTTACTCATTGTTGCCCCAATCAATTCCCTTTACTTTCAAGTGTATCAATACTAAGGCATGCTCTGACACAAAAAACATACTAAAATGCTGCAAGTTGCTGCTAAGTGGCCTCGCTAACTCCCAGGGCTCTCCCTTATACTCTCTCTGTGTTAACCAATGCTTAAACAATAATCCTCCTTGATAAAGGACAGTACAGGGCATTAAGGGGTCTGTTTACTAAAGTGCGTTAAAATTGTCTAAGAGTATAGTCTATGAACAGTCGCTAACTTTAACGCCATCAAAGTAGAATATTTGTTAGCAAGAATTGTGGCAAAGTTTCTTTGGTCGCTATAATATTCGCCACTATAGAGGTGAATATTTAGTCGCCATAATATTCGCCACTATAGAGGTGAATATTTAGTCGCCATAATATTCGCCACTATAGCGGTGAATATTGCAACAAATTGCACAAATACAATGCTAGGTATACTAGGCCAGCGTTTTTCAACCGCGAGATGTTGCCTGGTGTGCCGTAGGTGCAGACAAGACTCCCCCGGTCCCCTCTGGGACACCTTCCACTTCCTGGCTCCCTGATGCCCGGAAATCGTCACTGCCTGTGACGTCATCCGGCATCGGATCCAGGAGGGCGGAGCAACCAGAGAGGAGAGGCAGCACTATCCTGCCCTGGCACAACCCGACCGGGGGGAGCAACTGCCCAGGCCCTGCCCCGACAGACCAGATCCACTAGGGGCCAGGCCCATACACAGCCGCCCTACTCCCCACCGGAGGACAATCCCGGGACACCCCTGGATGCCGCACCCCAAGACAGCCTGACATGTAAGAAAACAATTAATAATAATATATATATAATATAAAATTTTTGTGTGTATAAAAAAAAAAAATCAGTGGGGGGGTGGGTTTGTGGAGAAAATGTCCCGGAAATCAGTGCTGTGGCAGCGTGTACAGTGTACCGTATATATACTCGAGTATAAGCCGAGTTTTTCAACCCCCAAAATGTGCTGAAAAAGACAGCCTCGGCTTATACTCGAGTATATACGGCAGCACCAGCAAACCCAGCGCTGGTGAGTACATGCGGCAACAGCACCCTTCGTGACCATACGGGTAGATGTGGCAGCAGCACCAGTACCCCAACCGCAGCCCCCCTGGACGGACGAGTACATACGGCAGCGGGTCCCGCCGGCGGACGCACTCGCATGCATATACGGCAACGCTCCGGACGGGTCCCGCTGCACGGGGCACAGGGAACTTGTGGCAGTAATAGGAGCCGCTTTGAAGTGCCAGTGCCCGCGCGTTACTTACGCATCTCTCCCTTACGCAAGTGCTGACCCGCCTTCCCCAAGTGGCACCACCTGTCTCCCTGTGACTGCACCGCGCTGAGGGGCAGCTCCGCCTGTGGAACCCACATGGACTCACGTAAGTCCCGATCTGCGGGGGTGCGAGGTTAGAGGTCACACTTGTCCCCCATTATGAGTCCCTTCTCCACAGGGGTGCCCCCACTGCGTCCCTTACCATAATCTTCCTAATGGCTGCCTTCCAGGATTCGCACATAATATTTCAGATTTACTGGCTGTTACAGATGCTGTGAGCCGGTAGCATTTCCGCTCTTACTAAAGTATTTCAGATAGCAAGAATAAATCAGACTGCAAATGTTTAGAACGATCCATGTGCTGCGTGTCCCTCTGTTCCCAAGTTCCCCCAGTATCTTCCCCAAGTGCTTCATTCCTTCTCCCCAAGTACCCCAGTATCTTCCCTAAGTGCTTCATTCCTTCTCCCCAAGTATCCCAGTATCTTCCCCAAGTTCCCCCAGTATCTACCCCAAGTTCCCCCAGTATCTTCCCCAAGTTCCCCCAGTATCTTCCCCAAGTTCCCCCAGTATCTTCCCCAAGTGCTTTATTCTGTCTCCCCCAATGGGAAACATGAGGAGCACGGGGAACTTGTGGCACCCATATGTGAGTACATGGGGTCCACACTTCTGGCCACAAGTAGAAGCTTTGCTGTCAGTTGTGCTGGGAGACATGTTGCATTGCGATGGGAGCACACAGCAGGATGGGAGCGCACACAGCAGGATTGCAAGTACTTGATACTTAGTATGGCAGCTTCCTTAGCCTTCCCAAACTTGCAAAAAACACCCTAGGCTTATACTCGAGTCAATAAGTTTTTCCAGTTTTCTTAGGTAAAATTAGGTACCTCGGCTTATATTCGGATTGGCTTATCCTCGAGTATATACGGTACTTTTTTTTTTAACATTAAATGGTTGTTAACTGTATGACTGTGGTAGGTAGGTAGGACAACTTCCGATTTCCTTCCAGGCCTAGCACACTGTAGAGGCTATCACTATTTTGTTTACTTAATATTTCATAATAAAGTAATTATAAAATACTTTCTTTGTGTTAACAGAGTTAAATTTTTTAACATTTTCTAATGGTGGTGTGCCTCGTGATTTTTTTCATGAAACAAGTGTGCCTTTGCCCAAAAAAGGTTGAAAAACACTGTACTAGGCGACTCTTTTGTCGCGACTTTGTAATCTCGTGACACGCGCGACCATTTTGTAGCTACTTTGTAATCTCGTGACATGTGCGACTTGCGGCCATTTTGTGTCATACAGCTTGCTGTCACAACACTGAGAGCATCATACCTGGGGTTTCTGAGCTGCTACCGGGGGAGAGGCGCTATATTATCGAATTCTTCCTGCGCTCAGGATATGACAGGCTGCCGCTGGGTCCCTTAGGTGTCCATGAGAGGAAGAGGGCTATCCTGCACAGGGTTGCACAGGGGCTTCGACCTTGATATGGACCTCCGCCTGCTCCAGCGGATATGGTCGGACCTGAAGCGCAGGAATATGGAGCTGATAGCGGAAATCGCTGAAGGTAATTATTGTACTTTAATATGGTTTTACACAATACGTTTCTTAAAAGATTTAGCAAGTAATTTGAACTAAAAGTACAAATGTAAGAAATGTATATTTTATATATATACAGTGGCTTGCAAAAGTATTCGGCCCCCTTGAACTTTTCCACATTTTGTCACATTACAGCCACAAACATGAATCAATTTTATTGGAATTCCACGTGAAAGACCAATACAAAGTGGTGTACACGTGAGAAGTGGAACGAAAATCATACATGATTCCAAACATTTTTTACAAATAAATAACTGCAAAGTGGGGTGTGCGTAATTATTCAGCCCCCTGAGTCAATACTTTGTAGAACCACCTTTTGCTGCAATTCCAGCTGCCAGTCTTTTAGGGTATGTCTCTACCAGCTTTGCACATCTAGAGACTGAAATCCTTGCCCATTCTTCTTTGCAAAACAGCTCCAGCTCAGTCAGATTAGATGGACAGCGTTTGTGAACAGCAGTTTTCAGATCTTGCCACAGATTCTCAATTGGATTTAGATCTGGACTTTGACTGGGCCATTCTAACACATTGATATGTTTTGTTTTAAACCATTCCATTGTTGCCCTGGCTTTATGTTTAGGGTCGTTGTCCTGCTGGAAGGTGAACTTCCGCCCCAAGTCTCAAGTCTTTTGCAGACTCCAAGAGGTTTTCTTCCAAGATTGCCCTGTATTTGGCTCCATCCATCTTCCCATCAACTCTGACCAGCTTCCCTGTCCCTGCTGAAGAGAAGCACCCCCAGAGCATGATGCTGCCACCACCATATTTGACAGTGGGGATGGTGTGTTCAGAGTGATGTGCAGTGTTAGTTTTCCGCCACACATAGCGTTTTGCATTTTGGCCAAAAAGTTCCATTTTGGTCTCATCTGACCAGAGCACCTTCTTCCACATGTTTGCTGTGTCCCCCACATGGCTTGTGGCAAACTGCAAACGGGACTTCTTATGGTTTTCTGTTAACAATGGCTTTCTTCTTGCCACTCTTCCATAAACGCCAACTTTGTGCAGTGCACGACTAATAGTTGTCCTATGGACAGATTCCCCCACCTGAGCTGTAGAGCTCTGCAGCTCGTCAAGAGTCACCATGGGCCTCTTGGCTGCATTTCTGATCAGCGCTCTCCTTGTTCAGCCTGTGAGTTTAGGTGGATGGCCTTGTCTTGGTAGGTTTACAGTTGTGCCATACTCCTTCCATTTCTAAATGATCACTTGAACAGTGCTCCGTGGGATGTTCAAGGCTTTGGAAATCTTTTTGTAGCCTAAGCCTGCTTTAAATTTCTCAATAACTTTATCCCTGACCTGTCTGGTGTGTTCTTTGGACTTCATGGTGTTGTTGCTCCCAATATTCTCTTAGACAACCCCTGAGGCTGTCACACAGCAGCTGTATTTGTACTGACATTAGATTACACACAGGTGCACTCTATTTAGTCATTAGCACTCATCAGGCAATGTCTATGGGCAACTGACTGCACTCAGACCAAAGGGAGCTGAATAATTTCACGTGGAATTCCAATAAAATTGATTCACGTTTGTGGCTGTAATGTGACAAAATGTGGAAAAGTTCAAGGGGGCCGAATACTTTTGCAAGCCACTGTATATATATATTATGAAAAAATATCCCGCACTCACAGGACTTATGAATACAAAAAAATTTTATTGGCAAATGACTAACGTTTCGGCTGACACAGCAGCCTTTCTCAAAGTACTGCTGTGTCAGCCGAAACATTAGTAATTTGCCAATAAAAGTTTTTCGTATTCATAAGTCCTGTGAGTGCGGGATATTTTTTCATAATGTCTATGCTTCTGACATTCTGCACCAAGGCATCTGTGACCCATTTATGAGACGTGAGTGCCTGATTTTCTGTGTCTGTATATATATATATATATATATATATATATATATATAGAATAGCTGTAGAAAGAGTCCGCACTCACAGGTCTTAAGAAAATATAGAAGTCCCTTGGACCTACTTATACGTGAGTGCCTGTCTTCTTGCAACATATATATATATATATGTATATATGCATGTTTTTTCAAAAACACACAATAAAGTTTACAATAAAGAGGGAATTGTTCTTGTGAGGGGCCCCGTTATTTATGATGTTGGCCCTCTGTGTATGTATGAATGTATATATATATATATATGTATAATAGATTTAAATAACATCTTACAATACTATCTCACAGAACTTAGGCTGGATGTAGCGCCTCTTCTCCCTCCAGAGGCCCAACCCCAGGCACCCCTGGCTCCAGAGGCACCACAGCCACCCGGGGCCCCACAGCCACCTAAGGCCCCACAGCCACCCAAGGCCCCACAGCCTGAAGAGGCCCCACAGCCACCCGAGACCCCAGAGGCTCAAGAGGCCCCCGAGGCCCCAGCAGCACCAGAGGCCCCAGAGCCTGAAGAGGTCGAAGAGGCCCCAGAGTCCCCCGAGGCCCCAGAGGCTCCATCAGCCCCGAACACTCCCCAGGCCCCGGACACTCCCCCCCTGGAGTTCTGCACTGGAGACAACTCTCCCCAGGCCCCGGACTCTCCCCAGGCCAAACGCTGGGCACCAGGTCCTCCTGCCGACGAGGGACCCCCATGACGGACCGAAGATGTGGGGACCCAAACTACACCTGGGTGGACTGACCCCACACTTTGGTCAGTGCAGGAGGACCTGAACACCATCAAGGCCCAGTTGGCCCAGCTCCGGGGCAACATGGCCCAGCTCCAGGGGGATATTAGGGATTTGAACGGCAGCAAGCCCTAAGTTTTTTTTTTTTTTATCAAAAAAATTTTTAAATTTTATTATTCTAAAAATAAAAGTTTTTAGTTTTGTACTTTTGAACTGGGTAATGTCTAATTATTTTGCTTTCCTTGGTATGGTATTCTATACTTTCATGTAGTTTCTCCTACACGCTTACATTTAGCAGTAACAGCATCAATATGCTATATGGTTTAAATTTTTGCAAATATTCTGCCAAAAAATTTTGTCTTTAGCCCATTTTGTTGCCAGAATAATTGCAATATTATATTTGTTCCTGTTTAATAAAGTGCCCATAACATATTTGCCATTTATTCTGTGTCTAAAATCTCCCACTTAATTTAAGCCACTTTTAGTAAATGGACCCCTAAGTATTTGGCTAAATATTTCTTAAATGCCCCCCCCCCTATTTACTGGCCTAATTTGATGTTGTACTCCACAGCTTTGAGGACATAAGTTGCACACATAATAATAGGCATGCCATACATACAAGTAAAGTAAGTAGGAAAGAAGGCAAAAAGGAAGGAAAGTCAGTAAGCCAAAAGGAAAAGCCAGTTGAGTAGAAAAGCAGATGAGCAAGTGTTAAATAGAAAGATGAATGTAAGATATTTACCTGTATCTGGAGTCCTCTGGCACCTTTTTTTTTAAGGACCCGCTTTATGTCCTGGTATCTTTTCTTCAGGGCCGGATTTACCTTTTGTGCTCCCCTAGGCCCAGCTGCTGTGCCGCCCCCCCCCCCCCCCCCCGGAAGAAAATCTAAAACCAAGTAAACAGAAAAACAGACAATAAAGTGAAATTAAATAATTATGTATTAAACCATAAACACACTGGCAACAAACTGCAGTGCTGAAAGATCCTTTTCTTGCTTAAAAAGAGTAAAAAACTACTTGAGATAGCTCTCAGTACAAGTGAGGGAATACAGGGGTAGGGGGGATAGCTCTCAGTACAAGTGAGGGAATACAGGGGTAGGGGAGATAGCTCTCAGTACAAGTGAGGGAATACAGGGGTAGGGGGGATAGCTCTCAGTACAAGTGAGGGAATACAGGGTTATGGGAGATAGCTCTCAGTACAAGTGAGGGAATACAGGGGTAGGGGGGATAGCTCTCAGTACAAGTGAGGGAATACAGGGGTAGGGGGGATAGCTCTCAGTACAAGTGAGGGAATACAGGGGTAGGGGGGATAGCTCTCAGTACAAGTGAGGGAATACAGGGGTAGGGGGGATAGCTCTCAGTACAAGTGAGGGAATACAGGGGTAGGGGAGATAGCTCTCAGTACAAGTGAGGGAATACAGGGGTAGGGGGATAGCTCTCAGTACAAGTGAGGGAATACAGGGGTATGGGGGATAGCTCTCAGTACAAGTGAGGGAATACAGGGGTAGGGGGGATAGCTCTCTGTACAAGTGAGGGAATACAGGGGTAGGGGGGATAGCTCTCAGTACAAGTGAGGGAATACAGGGGTATGGGAGATAGCTCTCAGTACAAGTGAGGGAATACAGGGTTGTGGGCAATAGCTCTCAGTACAAGTTGATCCAGGGACTGGCCCAATCGCCATCTTGGAGTCAGGAAGGATTTTTTTCCCCTCTGCGGCAAATGAGAGAGGCTTCAGATGGGGTTTTTGCCTTCCTCTGGACCAGTTAGCAGTTACGCAGGTTATATATAGGCATTATGGTTGAACGTGATGGATGGATGTCTTTTTTAAACCTAAAGTATTATGTTATTGTATATATGTATATTTTCTCCACATATCTCTAAAGAGGATACATTCAGGCCCGGATTTTGGGAGAGGCCCCCAAGGCCCGGGCCTAGGGGCGGCAAATAGGCGCTCCTAACATCACCTGGGCGCTGCGCCTATTCTTACTTGTGGCGGGCGGCAGGCAGCGGCTGCGGCGCATAAAATAATGAAATATCTTGCCGGCCACCCCAACTCCATCTGTGCGCATGTACTTCCTTGTTGGTGACGTCATCACGTCACGCGCGCGTCATGACGTCATTCTGCGCGGCGCGGGCGCGCCCTACAGTGCTTGTTTTTGTGCACAGCGCTCACAGAAAGGAGAAGCTGCGCCACCACAAAGAAAGAGCCGGCCCGTTCATGTGAAGCTGGCTGGCTGCCTGGCTGCAGGAGCACTTTGATTTGAAAGCACAAGTTGCTGTACAGCAGCAGGGACACAGATACAGTTTAATCCTCTATACTTTTTTCCTCAGTTTACTTGGTAGGTTAAATTCATTTTAAAAATAATAATAATGCTACTGAGCTGCCTGCTAATGTAATTATGTGAACCAAACAGATTTTAAACAAATGCTTAAACAAATTTAAAAAAAAAAATTGAGGGGGGGGTTCTGCTGATAGAAAGCTGTTGCTGAACTTGAACAACATGCACAATCCTATGCCAGTAAATGGTAAACCTTCTAGACATATGTGGACAGTGGCTGTAATGTTCTAAACAGCTGCCTGTTAGTAAATGTGTGGGACCATGGGTGCTGATTGTGAGGGTGCCACTTTGTAAGCTGTCTCTGTAAGCCTAACATTTAGCACCCCCCCCCCCCCCCCCCCCCCCCCAGTGACTTTTACTTTTCCTTCTCCTTTAAGGACATTCAGTACACTAAAGGAGAGTTGTGAATGTATCCTCTTTAGAGATATGTGGAGAAAATATACATATATACAATAACATAATACTTTAGGTTTAAAAAAGACATCCATCCATCACGTTCAACCATAATGCCTATATATAACCTGCGTAACTGCTAACTGGTCCAGAGGAAGGCAAAAACCCCATCTGAAGCCTCTCTCATTTGCCGCAGAGGGGAAAAAAATCCTTCCTGACTCCAAGATGGCGATTGGGCCAGTCCCTGGATCAACTTGTACTGAGAGCTATTGCCCATAACCCTGTATTCCCTCACTTGTACTGAGAGCTATCTCCCATACCCCTGTATTCCCTCACTTGTACTGAGAGCTATCCCCCCTACCCCTGTATTCCCTCACTTGTACTGAGAGCTATCCCCCCTACCCCTGTATTCCCTCACTTGTACTGAGAGCTATCCCCCATACCCCTGTATTCCCTCACTTGTACTGAGAGCTATCCCCCTACCCCTGTATTCCCTCACTTGTACTGAGAGCTATCTCCCCTACCCCTGTATTCCCTCACTTGTACTGAGAGCTATCCCCCCTACCCCTGTATTCCCTCACTTGTACTGAGAGCTATCCCCCCTACCCCTGTATTCCCTCACTTGTACTGAGAGCTATCCCCCCTACCCCTGTATTCCCTCACTTGTACTGAGAGCTATCCCCCCTACCCCTGTATTCCCTCACTTGTACTGAGAGCTATCTCCCATAACCCTGTATTCCCTCACTTGTACTGAGAGCTATCCCCCCTACCCCTGTATTCCCTCACTTGTACTGAGAGCTATCTCCCCTACCCCTGTATTCCCTCACTTGTACTGAGAGCTATCCCCCCTACCCCTGTATTCCCTCACTTGTACTGAGAGCTATCTCAAGTAGTTTTTTACTCTTTTTAAGCAAGAAAAGGATCTTTCAGCACTGCAGTTTGTTGCCAGTGCACAGTTGCACAGCAGCTGGGCCTAGGGGAGCACAAAAGGTAAATCCGGCCCTGGATACATTCACAACTCTCCTTTAGTGTACTGAATGTCCTTAAAGGAGAAGGAAAAGTAAAAGTCACTGGGGGGGGGGGGTGCTAAATGTTAGGCTTACAGAGACAGCTTACAAAGTGGCACCCTCACAATCAGCACCCATGGTCCCACACATTTACTAACAGGCAGCTGTTTAGAACATTACAGCCACTGTCCACATATGTCTAGAAGGTTTACCATTTACTGGCATAGGATTGTGCATGTTGTTCAAGTTCAGCAACAGCTTTCTATCAGCAGAACCCCCCCCTCAATTTTTTTTTTTTAATTTGTTTAAGCATTTGTTTAAAATCTGTTTGGTTCACATAATTACATTAGCAGGCAGCTCAGTAGCATTATTATTATTTTTAAAATGAATTTAACCTACCAAGTAAACTGAGGAAAAAAGTATAGAGGATTAAACTGTATCTGTGTCCCTGCTGCTGTACAGCAACTTGTGCTTTCAAATCAAAGTGCTCCTGCAGCCAGGCAGCCAGCCAGCTTCACATGAACGGGCCGGCTCTTTCTTTGTGGTGGCGCAGCTTCTCCTTTCTGTGCGCGCTGTGCACAAAAACAAGCACTGTAGGGCGCGCCCGCGCCGCGCAGAATGACGTCATGACGCGCGCGTGACGTGATGACGTCACCAACAAGGAAGTACATGCGCACAGAGGGAGTTGGGGTGGCCGGCAAGATATTTCATTATTTTATGCGCCGCAGCCGCTGCCTGCCGCCCGCCACAAGTAAGAATAGGCGCAGCGCCCAGGTGATGTTAGGAGCGCCTATTTGCCGCCCCTACCATCTTGCCGCCCTAGGCCCGGGCCTTGGGGGCCTCTCCCAAAATCCGGGCCTGCTTTTCTTACATTGTTGGACATTGCGGAGGCACACACCCACTCTGTTAACACGCTCCGCAATGTCCTTCCACACCTTGGTTTTTCTAACTGTGGGCGTTTGCTGGCATATTTGCCAATGAGTATATGGTACACTGGCACCAGACCCTCCACAAGCGCCTCGTTCTCAAATTCGGCAAATTTGAGTTGGCGAAGCCTCCCCTCCTGCTGCCTCTTCCTTTTCCCAGATGATGAGGTGGGGGGAAGCTCCTCACTCTCTATGCTCTCTCAACTTGGCTCCTGGGGTAGGTACTCGGTGCCCTCAGATAAATCAGGGCTGCCAAGATAAAGGGGCCCCTCTGTGTCACTGCCAGAGCTGGGTGACACTGCAGGTTTTTGAAGGTGCTCCAACTTCTTGGCCACCTTTGTTTTGCTCTCCATTGACCCAAAAAAATCACTATCACTACCACTTCTGTGCTCTCCCAGGGCAAATGCGCAAAATGGCGCCAGTTTTATGCAGCCGCGTGCGTCAAGTCGCGTGGCAATTGCAGCACGTGCGCTAATTAGCGTGCGCGAGAAAAGTACCGCGCTGCGCGTGCGTTAATAAGCGCACATGCAGTCATTACCGGTATGGGTGTGCGTTAATTAGCGCACATGCGGTACTTACCGCTGTGGGCATGCATTAATTAGCGTGCATACGGTAAATACCGCGAGTGCGTTAATTAGCGCGCATGCGAAAAGTAGCACACACGTTATTTAACGTGCGTAGCGGTTTCGCGATTAAAATATCGCATGCAGTATCGCGCACAAATTAGCGCAAGTGTGCGTATAGTGAATCGTTCGTTACGTCGCGAAAATTTAGACGTGATAACATTTTTACCGCACGCTATAAATAGCGCACGTTTTAACGCACTTTAGTGAATCAGCCCTAATGCCTTAATCCTCCCTTAATAAGAGCTTGCAAGGCTGCCTGTTCTCCTAAAGCTGGCACGGAGAATGAAAGTGAAAGGCTAAAACCATTCGCATAGGTAAAAAAAAAAAACAACAAAATAGTTTCACTTTCTGTTAGCAGCAGGATGCATCACATTGGGCAGTGGACAAAAGTTCAATTACAGTGTATAGATAAAGAAGTCCAGAGCAGAAAGTGAAAGTAGGCAGGGAATGCAGGCAGTTGCACTGACGCTCGTCACTCTGAGAGTTAAGTACTCCCTGCTCTCCGGCATTTAGAGATTGGCTATCTTTAGATTTTAATAGCTGGCCCAGAGGAACAGCGCAGCGCTCTGCCATTCCCATGTGACTATTGCCGGTAGCCAACCGGCGGCTCAGGAAAGGAACCTCATTCATCACTTCAGAACTGGGAGATACAGAATTCTACACCGTTCCCTTCAGAAGGGGGACAGTGACAGGGGAAATGCTAGGCAGGGAATAGATATTGGGAATATCAAGGTCTTTTTCTTTCTAAATTAAAGGGGATCTTCACCCAAAAACTTGCCTAATAATAGAAAATTCTAAGCAATGTTCCAATAGGCACATTTATTCAGTGATTTATGAGTTATCTGTAAATGTAATTGCTATTGAAAGCTGTGGCTGTTTATATTTTTCTGCATGGCTGGTTCTGACCAGTGGCATAATTACCACACAGCAGTCCCTGTGACCATAGGGGGAGCCTGAGGAAAAGTGGGGGCCTGGACTAACTGCCAAGTGGGTATACATAAACACAGGTGAGGGGGCACTTAGTAAATGTGGGAAGTGGGGGGTTGAAATTCGTTGAAGCAGGGTCGGTCGGGGCCGACCCAACCCTTGCCGTGCCCCGGCCGAACGTTCCTCCCCTGACGTGTTAAACTTATGCGCCCTCAGGGGAGGACATCAGGTGGGGGACCCTGCGGGTTTAGGGGGCCCTGCACCCCTCCAGTCCCACCCTGCTTTGAAGGATTGTTGCACCACTGGTTGTGACTTCGGAAACAATGTAGACTGCAAGGCCCATTTATCAACATTCTGATTTTAGTGTTTTTAGTGGGTTATGTAATAAAATGCACTAAGTTTGTTCACGAGCAGTAACCCATAGTAGCCAATCAGCAGGAAGCATTTACTGGTCACCTGTTTAAAAAGCAAACATCTTATTGGTTACTATGATTTACTGCTCCTGGGCAAACTTAGTGCCTTTTATTATATGTGGGGCTTTGGAATGATGAAAAAACTAATTTCCACTAAAACCCACGAATGTCTAGTCATTTATTAAAAGATCTGAAGTGGAAAAAGCACAAACTAATTAAAATGTAGAAATGTAGAAAACTCACATTTTTCATATTCAGAAAAGTTTTTGCGCACTTGAAAAAAAGAAAAAAAAACCCTGAAAACCCCTAAACCACAAATAAAATAAAGATTGTTACAATTTGCCTAGCTCCCATTGACTTCTACATGACCTCAACAGCTTTTAGATGGTGTAGTTTTGTCTTTTTTGTGGTTTTTTTCACTTAATAAATCAAAATTTTTTGTGTTGCAAATAGAATCCATGCTGAAACCACAATTCATGAAAGCAAAAATAGGAATATTTGGAAATGGGCCTCTGAGGGTGAAAACACACAGAGCTAGTAGTAGCAGCTACTTGTGGCTACATAAAACCATCGGTCGCACGAAAGATAGTCAGATCCGCCACTAACCTTCAGGGCTGAAACAGGCAGATAAGGAGGTAGAAACAATAGGATTTCTACCTCCTTCTGCCGATTCAGCGCTGAAGGCAGATTTTGGTCAGGCGCCTTCTATGGCCCGATCGGCGAGTCGACCGATATCAGCAGCTTCCTGCAATATCGGTTGACTCGCCGAATTGCCATACACGCACCGAATATCTTACGAAACGAGGTTTCGTACGATATTATCGGTGCGTGTATGGCCAGCTTTAGAGTGGTGGTGCAGCAAAGAGCATGGTGGCAGTTATTACTTCTTCCCCCAACACAATCTTGCCTTACTATGCATTCCTTTCCCTTCATTCCATGTTGCCTTACTAGACACCTTGTCCTGCAATTGCTGCACTTACCTTGAAACTACTTTAAAGGGCCACCATCAGTAAACATTGGGCCTTAAAGTACTAAGTTAGCAGAATGGGTGGTGGGCCCTGCCAATAACTAAAATGGGGTCCAGTCATGGCCAGGCTTATGCATGGCCAGTCAACGCAATACAATATGACAAGCCCCGCCCACAATCCACCCAGACCCTACTAATTTCCTGCAAACCCCACCTAATTTACAACCAGCAATACAGGTATCGGACCCCTTATCCGGAAACCCTTTATCCAGAAATCTCTGAATTACGGAAAGCCTGTCTCCCATAGACCATTCCATTTTAATCAAATAATTCAGAATTTTAAAACTGATTTCCTTTTTCTCTGTAGTAATAAAACAGTACCTTGTAATTGATCCCAACTAAGATATAAATAATCCTTATTGGATGCACAACAATACTATTGGGGTTAATGTTTTATTGATTTTTTAGCAGACTTAAGGTATAGAGATCCAAATTACAGAAAGACCCCTTATTCGGAATACCCTTGGTCCCGAGCATTCTGGATAACGGGTCCTATACCTTTATACATATTTTATTTTTTGAGGAAAGGAAAGGATACATCACTGGGGGTAGCCTAAATGTTAGGCACCCCCCAGTGAGATTAATACCTTACCTGGAACCCCTGGCTGGAAAACTGGGGTGTATGAGGGCGAGTGTTCCTTCTCTAACATTTTGCACCCCCCCCCCCCCCCCCTCCCATGGATTTAGCCTTTCCTTCTCCTTTTCATTTGGCAACATACAAGTGGAGTTTGGCCTTCAACATGGTGAGTCAAATGGGATCAGCCAATCATTGGTCCGAGGCCAGTCTGGACCATTTGGGTTTTCCAACCTGCCCAATCAATATCTAGACAATTATCACAAAGATATTTATCACTTAGGCCCCATACAGGGGCAATAAGTGACCCACTGGTCAGGAGGGGCCTATGTACACACAGCACAATCCCTCCCTATTTCTCTATCTTGCCTTTCTATACACACTATCCCACAGTTACACTCTGTACTCTGATACCATCTTGCCTTACTATACTCACTATTGCACAGTTACACTCTGTACCCCTGATACCATCTTGCCTTACTATACTCACTATCCCACAGTTACACTCTGTACCCGATACCATCTTGCCTTACTATACTCACTATCCCACAGTTACACTCTATACCCCTGATACCATCTTGCCTTACTATACTCACTATCCCACAGTTACACTCTGTACCCCTGATACCATCTTGCCTTACTATACACACTTTTCCAAAAATCTAGATCTATCTACATTTAACAGTGAGCCTTTTCCTCTTTCAGATCATCATCTTATCTCTTTTTCTATCTCGCACATGTCTCATTCTCCTTCTACTAACGCTCAGCCTAAAACCCTGATTCACCACACGCGAATGGTTTCATATAACTGCTCTCTCTAACTCTCTTAGTTCTAGCCTCTCCTCCTTCTGTGCTTCCTCTGATCCTGAGTTACTGGTAAATACCTACAACTCTATTTTATCATCCACAATTAACACCCATGCCCCCCTGCAGCTGCAACGCAGTCGTGCCCACAATCCCCGTCCCTGGCTTAACCCTCAGACGCGATTTCTGCGCTCCTGTGCACGATCTGCTGAGCGCATTTGGAGGAAATCATGCGTGAAAGCTGGCTTCCACTATAAATTTCTTTTGGTATGCCTCAATACTGCCCTATCCCAGGCCAAGCAAGCATACTATAACACACTTGTAAATAATAATAAATCAAACCAGCAGCACTTATTCTCCATATTTAACTCGCTACTTCATCCTTCACCTAATAAATCATATCTGAACATACCTTCAGATACCGGTAATCTCAAACTTCCTAAATCTCCTCTCTCTGTATTTAGCTTCTTCAGTCTCGTAACAGAGTCTGAAGTCTCTCAGCTTTTCCGATCCTCTCCACCTGCTCACTGGATCCTATGCCCTCATCCCTACTAAAACAGTGTGCCCCTGCCCTTACTCCAGCTCTTACCCACATATTCAATTCCTCTCTGGCTTCTGGTACTTTTCCCTCTCTCTTCAAACAAGCATGTGTCAAACCCATTCTTAAAAAGGCTACACTGGACCCGTCCTGCCTTTCTAACTACCGTCCCGTCTCTCTCCTGCCCTTAGCCTCTAAACTCCTGTAACGTCTTGTCTTTTCTCATGTCACTAACTTCCTCTGCACCCATAATCTGCTGGACCCAATGCAGTCTTGTTTTCGGCCTGCGCACTCCACTGAGATGGCCTTATTTAGAGTGGCAAATGATCTCCAGACTGCCAAGGCCAAAGGACGCTACTCAGTCCTCATTCTCCTAGACCTTTCCTCTGCTTTTGATACTGTCGACCATTCTATTCTTATGCAAATTCTTTATTCTCTGGGATCAGGCTGCATCCTGGTTCTCCTCCTATCTCTCTAACCGCTCCTTCTCTTTTGCTCTTGCTAACAAATCCTCTACCCCGGTTCCGCTTAGTGTGGGGGTGTCTCAGGGCTTTGTGCTTGGTCCTTTGCTGTTGCTACCTGTACACTCTCTCTCACCTTATTTCTTCTTTTGGTCTTAAATATCACTTATATGCAGATGACTTCCAGATATATTTAGACACCCCTGCACTAACTGCTGATGTTCAAACCCAGATTGGTAACTGCCTCCTGGCTATCTCCTCCTGGATGAACCAACGCCACCTCAAACTTAACCTAGCTAAAACAGAGTTCATGGTCTACCCGCCCAAACCTGGCCCTCCTCCTCCTCTCACCATTACTATTGATGGCATGACCATCAACCCTGTAAATTCTGCACGCTGCCTTGGGGTCGTCTTTGACCCGTCCCTCTCCTTCTCTAACCATATTAATAACACTGCCAAAACCTGCCGTTTTTTCCTCCGCAATATTGCCAAGATACGCCCCTTTCTTTCACACGTAACAGCTAAAACACTAATCCATGCCCTTATCCTTTCCCGCTAAAGCTGGCCATACACGCACAGATAATATCGTACGAAACTTTGTTTCCTCCTTATTGCACGAGAGATCCCAAATCGCCACGTGTGTCGCCACCTTTAGATTACTTCTTCAATCTCCTGCTAACCGGCCTCCCAGACTCCCACCTCTTTCCCCTGCAATCAATTTTAAACTCTGCTGCCAGGATCCTCCTGCTCTCTCCGAAGAGGGAACCTGTTCAGCTTCACTTGAGCATGGTTACCTGTAAAGCAAAGGATAGCTTACAAAATCCTTCTGCTAAAATTCAAAGCCCTTCACTCCTCTGCTCCTCACTACATTTCCTCACTGGTCTCCCTGAACCCCTCCGTAGGGAACACTCACCCACTCTCTTTAAGAAAAAGCTCAGCTGTTACCTTCTGGAGCACTAAAACATTATGTTGCCCAGTCCTGCGCTTAAGGGCAAATGCCCATACCTGGTGCACTCTTACCTTCCAGTTTGTGCCTGTATGTTACCCAACCACTTAGATTGTAAGCTCTATGGGGCAGGGACCTCCTTCCTACTGTGTCTCATACCACATGGCACTTATATATATATATTTATTGTATTTATTTATTATATCACTTGTCCTCCCTGTGTGTAATTTTGTACTCTGTAAGATTGTACAGCGCTGCGTACCCTTGTGGCACTTTATAAATAAAGCTATACATACATACATACATACACACTATCCCACAGTTACACTCTGTACCCCTGATACCAGCTTGCCTTCCTATACCCACTATCCCACAGTTACACTCTGTACCCCTGATACTATCTTGCCTTACTATACTCACTATCCCACAGTTACACTCTGTACCCCTGATACCATCTTGCCTTACTATACTCACTATCCCACAGTTACACTCTGTACCCCTGATACCAGCTTGCCTTCCTATACACACTATCCCACAGTTACAGCTCCTTTTCCCGATACAATTCAATTTAACTATATACACAATCACACTGTTACAGACCCTTTCATGGATACCATACTTCTTTAAGTTTCCTCACACAGTTACTTACTGCCCCTTTATGTAAAACAGAAGAAGTTCTCGGTGGGAAAACAAGTTCTATTTTCCATTTGCCATATAGCTCACCCACCAGGTGGCCCTTGCTTGGGCCTATGCAAAGCTACAGAAGAAGTTTCACACGAAAGGCACACTGATAGCGAGCACAGCCCCACTTAATTGTATACAAAGCAGTTGGCATCCTGAGAAGGGAGCAAAGGCTTGCTTTAAAAGTGTCTGACCATTTTGCCTTACTATACACATCGTCCCACAGTTACAGCCCCTTCCCCTGATACAATCTTGCCTTACTATATATAATATGCAAGATTGTTGCCCTTTTCTGAGATAAATGCATCTATGGGGGTAACTGCAGTTCATTTTGTTGATCTGTACGTGTAAGGAAGGTATGTGCCTGACCAATGGCATCACCGCACCCTAGAGCCAGCCCTACAATTTTCTGCCTGTCTTGCAGCTCCCTGTGAATTCCAAGCAGCTCAGCAGCCTTCTCTCTAACCTCTCATCAAGTCTGATCTACGGAATCCCCTGAGGAGGGTTGAAGAAAGAAAACAGAGTGCAGGTCAGGGCCTACTTGCATACTTTGCTCCAGGGCCCAACCACCTCTAGTTACATACCTATCTGCAAAGCCTCTGAATAATGGCATTAATGCCTACAGGCTTGGTTTGAGCAATGAAGTACAATGGAAATCTCATAGCCCAACTGATGCTTAGAATAGTAAGGAAACAGATATGTCATGTGATCTAAAGTAAGCCCTGCCGAGCAAGAGAGGAGGAGGAGTTTAAAACATTTTTTGTTATTCTTAAAGAGATACACTCACAGCAAAATAATTAATGCTTATTGTTGGAGCCTCCAAGACATCAGGCATCTTGCACTTTAAAGTGGCAATCTGTGGATTTAGCCAAATGTCAGAGGGGCTGCTGTAAAATGCCATAGACAGTTAAAATTAGTCATGGATAGATCTGTTATTTCGTGAGGTAAAACTACAGTTCATCTCTCTTGCAGGTCTGCTAATATCCATGGAGGGTAATTTGGTACCCTTTGGGCCCTTCCATTGACCATTGAGGGGAGATTCGTGGGTCCTTGGGTGCAGTCTGGCAGGAGAGGAACAGGGTTACCCCCCAATAGTTTCATGGTCTACTCCCCCTATTATGATGCCACTGCTGTTCCCCTATACAGATACAAGGAACTTGCAGACTAGATTCTCAGTTCAGGCAGACTAACTACAGTCTGACAAGACCTTAAGTTAACTTTTAGTATGGATGTAAAGAGTGATATTCTGACATATTTTGCAATTGGTCTTCATGTTTTATTACTTGTAATTTTTTACTTTGTTTCAGCAACTATTTGGTTGCTAGGGTCCAAGTTACCTTAGCAATCAGGCAGAGACTGGTATATGAATAGGAGAGGGTCTGAATACAAAGATAAGTAATAAAAAAGAACAATAGCAATAAAATTGTACCATTAAAGAGTAATTGTTTTTTGGCTGCTGTGGTCAGTGACCCCTGTTTGCAAGCTGAAAAGAGGGCAGCAGATAATTAAAAAAATATAACAAATAATATGAAGACCAATTGAAAAGTTGCTTAGAATTGTCCAATCTATAACATACTAAAAGTTAACTTCAAGGTGAACCACCCCCTTTAAAACAGTCGAAACTGCCATTGCCAGACAGATAGGAGGAATACTGATCACCCAAGGCATTTGCCTCTTCTGTCTGCCCCTAGTTCCCGCCCTGACCATTCCGGTCAGTGGAGTAGTAATTCCAACCGATGTTGCCCAGTCAAAATACTAGCAATCGCCCCATGTACCATTGTCCTTGAGTATGTGTTTTAGGGCTAACTAAAAATGCCCAAAAGGGCCCCAAAGCCAATGCCAAACAATAGCACAAAGTGCTATTCTGAGGGATGTGTAAGCAGCCTGTGATATGTATCTAGAGTTCTAGACAATGGGCTGTACAGCTAAATGTCACAATGGGGGACTGCCACTAAGTGGCTAAAACTGTCTGCAGTCTCCGGAATTAGCATAGGAAAGGAAGCACTTTATCAATGCGGGATTCCAATGGTGCATCTCCCCCTGTGGCCATTCCTGATTAACACATAGATGTAGCTCAAGTGCTAATCCTGGCTCCAGCCATAGTCAGACTTAGATAAAGAAGCAGCACCATAACTATTACCAAGCTTTAGGGCTCTGGCACACGGGGAGATTAGTCGCCGGCGACAAAACTCCCTGTTTGCGGGCGACTAATCTCCCAGAGTTGCCATCAGTTGCCATCCCACCGGCGAAAACTTAAGTCGCTGGTGGGATGGCAATTCGGGGAGATTAGTCGCCCGTGAACAGGGAGATTTGTCGCGGGCGACTAATCACCCCGTGTGCCAGAGCCCTTAGGGGGACAGTTATCCACCCTGCCTCTGACTTCCTGCTGTGTCTTGCACAGAGGAGTGAATATTTCTGATCAGGAAGTGGTAGGTGCAAATAAAAGAGCTTCCCTCAGTTGACTAAATAATGGCGTCTAGGTTACATAGTTACATAGGGTTGAAAAAAGACCAGTGTCCATCAAGTTCAACCCATCCAAGTAAACCCAGCACACCTAACCCACACCTACCAATCTATACACTCACATACATAAACTATAAATACAACCACTAGTACTAACTGTAGATATTAGTATCACAATAGCCTTGGATATTCTGATTGTTCAAGAACTCATCTAGGCCCCTCTTAAAGGCATTAACAGAATCTGCCATTACCACATCACTAGGAAGGGCATTCCACAACCTCACTGCCCTCACCGTGAAAAACCACCTACGCTGCTTCAAATGGAAGCTCCGTTCCTCTAATCTAAAGGGGTGACCTCTGGTGCGTTGATTGTTTTTATGGGAAAAAAGAACATCCCCCATCTGCCTATAATCCCCTCTAATGTACTTGTACAGAGTAATCATGTCCCCTCGCAAGCGCCTCTTTTCCAGAGAAAACAACCTTATATGTATATACTGTATATACAGTATACAATATAGAATACAGTGGTTTTACTATAGAGAAAGGAGATACCCCAGTCATGATAGGGCCCGGACTATGGGGTCGCTTCCTCTACAGTTGTTAGAAATCCCCCCTCCCCAGTTGCTCTATTACCTACCTCAGGCGGGCAAGCAGGCAAAGGGAGGGCTGGATCCAAATATTTTTTATGGGGGGCTGCCCATTGTTGTTACAATGTTGATAAATACATCTGTTGATAAATATGTTGTTATATTAACATTAGGGGATTCATTTACAAAAGTAGTAACTAATGCTGCTGTAGTGATGCCATTCATTAGGTACCCTTTTCTGAACCATTGCATCCATCATCAGGGTCAGACTGGGCAGACGGGACACTGGGAAGAAACCCAGTGGGCCCCCCCGTCCCAGCTGCCCTCCCCCCCAGGGTCGGACTGGGGGGTGAAGGGCCCACCATAGGCCGCCCATATGGCCCGCGCCCATAGCCTCCCCCCCAGGGGCCCCCCTAACCCCCCTCCCGACGTCCTTCCCCGAGCATGTAAATTTAACGCGTCGGGGGGGCAGGAGTGGTCGGGCAGGGGGAGCGTCGCAAGGGTCGGGTCTGGGCCGCCAGGGCCCACCGGGATTTTTCCAGTCTGAACCTGCCTCCCCCGATCCTGTCTACTTATATGGCTCGGGGGATGGACGGGGGCCTATGCTGGGGCGGGCATGTGCAGGTAGTGGCGTTATGAGTTACTGTTCTAGGGCAAATTTAGGGTCTTTTATTACAAAAACCCCATAAAGTCAGCACCAGGCAACAGGCACATAGGGGGTATGCTGTGAGCCAAAGTGCAATAGGTCTTCATTTTTTGAGGGTTTTCAAACAATTTTACTTTTTGGCTCCAGTTTAAAATTTCAGAGGCTACCTGGTTGCTAGGGTCCAATTTACCCTAGCAACCAGGCATTGGTCTGGAAGATGAACAAGAAAGGGCCCACACACCCCCAGTCCAACCCTGCCCATCATGCCTCTTCTGCTGAATTGTGCACCAGATTGCCTGCTGACGTTGTGGGACCCTGGTGCTGATGTTCGCTGTTTCTATGGTTCTTACAGCGGGTTGGGGCCATAGGTGCAGCAGACTTGCAGCAAAAGAATCAGACGCAAACATCATTGTGACACGATTAAAGCGTTTGCAAAACTTGCATTCATAAATCCCTGCGTGGCTGCAATTTTGCTGGAATTATGGTGAGGCAAATGCTGCATTGTGGATGAAAAACACGGCGCTGTGCATTTGTGCTCATAAATAACCCCACAGAAACTTCTGAAATCATCATTATAAAGCAGAGGGGTATGGGACTACATGTCCCATAATTCTAGGCTAACTGCTGGCAGAAGATGAAAGGAATGCTAAAACATTCAGAGTGTCAGATTTCCCACCTTTATCACAGAGCATGTTAAAGAGGACCACCAGTGGAAGCAAACACAAGTTTTACCCAGCTTGACGCTTGTACAGCATTTTCCACGGCTGCTATTAAACTCAGTGTTACTGACAGTTTTCCGTGAGTACGGTCAGGGCAGTGTGAGTGGGAACAGTAGGAGCTGTCGCCCTTTCTAAAAAGGCAGGTAAATAAAAAAAGAGAAAAAAAAGTGGACAAAATTGTAGCATGACTAGATGTCGTTGGGGCAGATTTATTAAATATGGTACTGGGGAACTTTTAGGAATTTTAAAGGGGTGGTTTACCTTCAATTTAACTTTTAGTATGTTATAGAATTAACAATTCTAAGCAACATTTCAATTGGTCTTCATTATTTTTATCTTATTAAATCTATAGTTTTTGAATTATTTGCATTATTCTTCAAACTCTTTGTAGCTTTCAAATGGGGGTCACTGACCCCGGCAGCCATTAAACTATTGCGGTGAGGCTACAGTTTTATTGTTACTGTTAATTTTTATAACTTTTTTTTCTATCAGTCTCTATCCTTATTTACGTATCAGTCTCTCATTCAAACCACTCCCTGGTTGCTAAGGTAATTTGGATTCTAGCAACCAGATAGCTGGTTGCTAGGGTCCAAACTATATCTGTATGGGTCCAAACTCTCCAAACTGGAGAGCTGATGAACAATTATGAATTAATTTAAATAATTAAAAAACTACAAATGATAAAAATTAAGACCAATTGCAAATTGCCTCAGCATATCACTCTCTACTCAATACCAAAAGTTAACTTAAAGGTGAACAAACCCCTTTAACCATTTACCAATAGTCAGGAAAGTGTTTCATATACTGACACATTTGTCAATGGAGATTTTTGTAAGAATGCGTTTGGATACTTTGAACACCACTGGTGGTGTAACATGGTTCTACTGGGCCCCACTGCAAACAAATCTTCTAGGTGGCCCAGCGTGAACAGTCCCTCTTCTCCAGCCCCCTCCAGCTTCGAAAAAATGGTAAGATTGGGGTGGGGCAGGAGGGACTGAAATATAGCAGACCTCGGGGGGGGGGGGGGAGATCTACTGTATAGCTAGTTTCGCCACTGAGTACAACTCTGTTCTATGAAGTATTAGAACTCAGCACTGCCACTGTACTCATAAATATGGGACATAGGGGAGGGTATTATAAGTAATGTATCAGTGTTTGCAGATGACACAAAACTCTGCAGACCAGTCAATTCTATCCAGGATGTGGCATCTTTACAGCAGGATCTTGACCAACTGGCAATCTGGGCAGCTAAGCGGCAGATGAGATTTAATGTAGTAAGGTCATGCACCTGGGATGTAAAAATATGCAAGCCACTTATACCCTTAATGGGACTGCACTAGGCAAATCCATAATGGAGAAGGACCTTGGAGTCCTTGTAGATAATAAACTTGGCTGTAGCAAGCAATGCCAGGCAGCAGCTGCAAGGGCAAACAAGGTTTTAAGCTGTATTAAAAGGGGTATAGATTCATGGGAGGAGGGTGTTATTCTTCCCCTTTACAGAGCACTGGTAAGGCCCCATCTAGAATATGCTGTTCAGTTTTGGTCTCCAGTGCTTAAACGGGACATTATTGAATTAGAGAGGGTCCAGAGAAGGGCAACTAAGCTGGTAAAGGGTATGGAAAGTCTCAGTTATGGGGAAAGACTGGCCAAGTTGGGTCTGTTTACACTGGAGAAGAGGCGCTTAAAGGACAAGAAAAGACAAAGTCACTTGGGGGTGCCAAAATGTTAGGCACCCCTAGTGACTTTAATTGCTTACCTTGTACCCCGGGGTGGTGCCCCTGTTAGGAGAAAACAGCACCACCCCTGGGGAACCTGTAGCGAGCACTTCCTCCTTCCTGCTACGTTCTGCCGCAAATTCCCCGGACAATTGCATGCGCAATAGAGTGAAAAGCTGACTTTATAGTTTAAGTTTGTCTTTTTCACTCTACTGCGCTGCAGCTACCCCGGGCTGGTGCTTTTCTCTCCTAACAGGGGCACCAGCCCAGGGTAAAAGGTAGACGATTTAACAATTTGGCACCCCCAAGTGATGTAGCCTTTCCTTCTTTAAGAGGTGACATGATAACTATGTATAAATATATAAGGGGATCATATAATAACCTCTCTAATGCTTTATTTACCAGTAGGTCCTTCCAACAGACACGAGGGCACTCACTCCGTTTAGAAGAAGGGAGGTTCTGTTTAAATATTCGGAAAGGATTTTTTACTGTGAGAGCTGTGAAGTTGTGGAATTCCCTCCCCGAATCAGTTGTGCTGGCTGATATATTATATAGCTTTAAGAAGGGGTTGGATGGCTTTTTAGCTAGCAAGTGAGAGAATACAGGGTTATGGGAGTTGGGAGATAGCTCTTAGTACAAGTTGATCCAGGGACTGGTCCGATTGCCATCTTGGAGTCAGGAAGGAATTTTTTTCCCCCTCTGTGGCAAATTAGAGAGGCTTCAGATGGGGTTTTTTGCCTTCCTCTGGATCAACTAGAAGTTAGGCAGGTTATATATAGGCATTATGGTTGAACGTGATGGACATACGTCCTTTTTCAACCTAACTTACTATGTTACTATGTTACCCCACAAGACACCGCTTTGAAACATTAACCCCTGATTCAAAATAGGCCCTGGCATTTCAAGTACACAGAGGCCCAAACAGTCCCCCACCAGCCCAATAAATAGTGACTGTCTATGGCAGGGGTGGGCAAACTATGGCCCGCGGGCCACATCCGGCCCACTGGCCTTTTTAATCCGGCCCACCGTCACGGGCCCCTGAAAAGAAATATGGGCCCTGATTGTAGCCCTGGGCGTAACGCTGGCCTGGCCTGGCCCGGCTGTAAGTGAATGTGGCCCCTGAGCCAAAAAGTTTGCCCACCCCTGGTCTATGGCATCTTACAGCAGCCTCTCTGGCATTTGCCATAATCCACAGATTGCCAGTCCGAGCATGGTGCCAAACTCATGTATAATGCCCCCCAGAACATAGAATTACATTGTCAACTTTGTGCATAATACATGACAGGAAAATCAGTCAGGTACAGACACATAACAAGGAAAGGAAGAGAGCCATACTCCTCCAGTGTTAAAAACAATCTTTTATTGATTCATAAGAACCATGGGTGACTGCCTGACGCGTTTGTTGGAAGCACGTCAGCTTCATAGATCTCCCTCCCAGTAAAATCATGAGTGACTGCTGTTATTTAAAACGCGTTGGTTGGAAGCGTCAGGCTTTTTGAATTAGAGCAGTCACCTATGATTTCAATAAGCCAATAAAAGATTGTCACACATACAGTCTCTCACACATACAGTCAGACACATATACATACCTGTATTCTCTGACACATAAAGTCAGACACATATACATATCCATGTTTCTCTCACACATACAGTCAGACACATATACATACCCATTTTTCTCTCACATATACAGCCAGACACATATACATACCCATGTTTCTCTCACACATACAGTCAGACACATATACATACCCATGTTTCTCTCACACATACAGTCAGGCACATATACATACCCATGTTTCTCTCACACATAAAGTCAGGCACATATACATACCCATGTTTCTCTCACACATACAGTCAGGCACATATACATACCCATGTTTCTCGCACATATACAGTCAGGCACATATACACACCCATGTTTCTCTCACACAAACAGTAAGGCACATATACATACCCATGTTTCTCTCACACATACAGTCAGGCACATATACATACCCATGTTTCTCTCACACATACAGTCAGGCACATATACATACCCATGTTTCTCGCACATATACAGTCAGGCACATATACACACCCATGTTTCTCTCACACAAACAGTAAGGCACATATACATACCCATGTTTTATCTCACACATACAGTCAGACACATATATATACCCATGTTTTATCTCACACATACAGTCAGACACATATACATACCTGTATTCTCTTGCACATACAGTCAGGCACATATACATACCCATGTTTCTCTCACACATATAGTCAGACACAAATACATACCCATGTTTCCCTCACACATACAGTCAGACACATATACATACCCATGTTTTTCTCACACATAGTCAGGCACACATATACATACCCATGTTTCTCGCACATATACAGTCAGACACATATACATACCCATGTTTCTCTCACACATACAGTCAGGCACATATACACACCCATGTTTCTTTCACACATACAGTCAGGCACATATACATACCCATGTTTTCTCTCATGCATACAGTCAGGCACATATACATACCCATGTTTCTTTCACACATACAGTCAGGCACATATACATACCCATGTTTCTCTCACACATACAGTCAGGCACATATACATACCCATGTTTTCTCTCACGCATACAGTCAGGCACATATACATACCCATGTTTCTTTCACACATACAGTCAGGCACATATACATACCCATGTTTCTCTCACACATACAGTCAGGCACTGACTTTTGCCATGAAATAAATAATGCACGGCAGGCCTTCCTGTGCCAGTCTCAAATGTCTGTACTAGAAATGTGAGAGAAAGAAGGATTCACTATTGGTTGGTAGCATTCTTTTCCCTTGTGCCTGACACCCAAATCAGCTTTCAGCCAGTGCATGTTAAAGGGGACCTGTCACCCCGACATAAAAAGCTGTCTAATGAAAGTCCTTTCCCAGTTAAACATAAAACCTAATCTCTTTTTTTAATTAAAACGTTCATACCTGTTATAAATGTATTAAGCAATCCCAGCTATCAATCATATATTTCCTTCCCCGCCTCTATACCATAAGCATAAAGGTGGGGCAGGCAGTTACTTTCGCTTTACATTCAGCACTGCCTAGATTTCACTCCACTCCTCACTTTCCCCCTCTTTACCACCTATAATTGTGCAACCTGTGATTAGCAGAGGAATTACTTCTTAGGGTGACAGGTCCCCTTTTAGGACTTAAAATTAGCAAGCAAATTAGCAAGCATGAAACATAAGGTATATTTGTTTTTATTCCAGTTGTAGCCTCTATACCTCCCCCCACCCATGCACATGGCCTAGCCCAGAAATGAAAGCAGTTGTTCCAGCGGGAGCCAATCAGAAGCAAGTTACATCACACAGCATTAGAGATGGCAAATAGGGAAATAAATATACCTTATTATAAATATTTCCTTTTCAGGGATTCCTTTACCTTAGTGGGGAAATTGATCACCCCCTTTAAAAGATTAAACAAGATTCCCTTTATTCACCTAGTCTATAGGCAAAAAAAGACATGTACAGATTTTTTTAAAAATGTGACCACCCTATAAACCTTAACCCCAGCAGAGGGAGATAATCATCAGAAATAATCTGCAGTGTTACCTTGCCTGGAATATGTCACATATTTAAAAAGAATTAAAAAAATGCTTTCTCTTTCCTTTCACAAGGTGTTACAGCATCTGCGAGCCCATGCAATGCTACAAAATAAGAAGTGGTCTGGCAGCTTCCAGATATCCTTTATAAAGGCAGGAAGCTATTGTTGCATCTCTGAATGATTCCATTGAAACAGCAGATATTTGCAGCTAGGGTTGTATTCTTACCGGTAAGGATGAGACTTGGTATTAAAGGGGAAGAAAGAGAACACGTATAGGAAGGCTGATATTATTTCTACAAGGGGGGTACACCTATTGGAACTATAGAGAGTATAGAGAATAATAGGCAGAAGGGTAGGAAAGGGGCTTTTTGAGTGAAGGCTTTTTTTGCAGGGGGCCCAGTTGATCATAGTTACGGCACTGCTTGGGGTTACAGTATTGGTTCCCAAAATGTGGGAATGACACCCCCCCACACACACACCAGACTCAGAATGGCAATCTGTGGGTTCAGGCAAATGACAAAGGGGCTGCTGTAAGATGGCCTAGACAGTCAATATTGAGTTGGCTGGTGGGGGGCTGTTTGGACCTTAAATGCCTGGGCCTATTTTGAAGCCTAGTCCACACATGCCCCTCTACCCCGGGGAAGCTTACAAAAGTGGCAAGTGTTCAGACTGAATGGCAGTTAGAGAAAGATTTGACTGAATAAGAATTTGCTGTCATAGAGACCCCTGGAGCCTGATTGTGTTGGCCCAGGGTGTTAGAGTACCTAGGAGAACACTCTGCATAAAAGTACACCAGGCCTGTGCATTTTTTATATAAATAAGTGTGCTGGCCTGAGATAGAAAGCAGTGGCATAACTAGTATTAAGCAGACACCCATTGCAGAGGGACTCCACAGCCAGTAGAAAACCAGTATAGACCCATCACCGCAAGGTCATGATCTCTTTTTACTTGCCAAGTCCATTACCCCATTCTGGCCCCCAGCTGCCTGTGATCCCTGTTCTAGACTCCCCATCCACACCTTAACATTTAGCGCTGGTGCAGAGGGAAAGGGGGGCTACAGTTTTGGGTGGCAGGGGGGCCAGGGGTGTAAAGTGACATCACTGGTATAAGGTCAACAATATTAGTTAACAATGGGAGCAAAGCCTTTGGTGCCCATATAGATGAGACCATGAGAACATGGCAGGCATCACTGGATTTTTATACCTGGCATACTTTTAAAAAATCGGTACATACTGTACTGGAGCTGGCAGAAAGCAAGTAATATTTAGAATTTTAACACCGCTTTCGAAGCTTGTTAAAGATTCAGGAACCGTGTGAGTTCACCGGCCGCTACGGAATCTCTAGTGGGCCAGACCTGTCAGATGCTATTGTACTCAGCAATGCAGCACGCCATTAGCAAGAGCCTCCAGTCAGCTAACATGACAGTTCCCTGGTTATCCAAATGGTCCTGCACTGAACTTCCAAACAGTAACAGAAAACCCTGGGCTTGTATTTACATCTAAATAGGACTGTTTTTTTGCAAGTGTGAACAGCTTCTTAGATATCACAGTTTCACTTTCTCTGTAATGAGTTTAGCCTAAATCAGCATCCCCAAACAGCTCAGTCTTTAATTACATGCATTTAAAAGAATAACAGCCAAATTACTTTACATTCTATTGTATAGCTATAGGTGTGTAAAGGCTGCCATACACGGGCCTGCCCGACCAACATCTGGGAGATTGGCTCGTTGATGCGGACCCCGAACCAACCAATGCCTATACACATCATTTAAATTCCCGATATTAGCCCAATATCGCCCACCTACGGGTGGACGATATTGGGCTAATATCAGGAATATCGGGAGAAGATCCCGAGCGAGCAAATCTTAGCGTTTATGGCCACCTTAACACCGCCTTTCTGGGCCCCCCCAGAAAAGTACATTTATGGACCCCACCACAAATCTCAGAATGTACTGGGTTGCTGGGGGCCCATAGGTGCAGTTGGGCAAGGGGAAGCTGGACTCTTTTTAACAGGCCCTTACCCCACAGCAGCTCAATTTATTAGCCCACTGTCCACATAGGCCCCCAAGGCAGTGGGCCCTGCTAATTAGAATGGTTTCAACTTGACCAAGACCTCAATTATTAGAGATTACTATGTGTTTTCAAGCCACAGGGACCCTGACGGAATTCCCACCAGAGATCCCTGATACAGCCAACCACAGTTCATCTTTACCTGTGATTGGCTATCCACGTCCTACCGTGCCTTAGGGATGGACCTTTTTCAAACATGGCTACCACCGCAGAGCCTGTTTTTTTGTTTTTTTTTACTTTGAGACATATTCAAATGTAAAAGAGTTGGGGAGAAACACTAGCAGGAAAAATGTACCCCGGGATACCAAATAAGGGCTGCCATTGGATATTTGGTAGCCCCTATGTGTTTAATGGGGGGACTCCAATAAAGGTGTAATTTTATACTAATGATCATTTTTAAAAACCGTTTAATCGATCTCATTCTTCCCTGCAGTATATGTACCCTGCCAGTCCTGACCACAGAAAAAAAATAGGTCTTGATCCATCGTCTGTATGTGGCACTGATCTCCATTCTTATGGGAAGAATGGAACCAATTATCACGCTGCCATGCAAAGGAACATGCTGGAAACACATTAACAAGTGCACATGGGTAAAGGCCCCATAGGGAACCTACACAAGGCTTCATTAAATACCCATGGTATCATTTACTAACACTCGGACCAAATTGTTTCAGTGCTGTAACCTATAGCAACCAATTAGCACTTATGGGTCTAGTGCAGTTAGAATAAGAAAAGAAAATATATGGTTGCTATGGGTTACTACTCTGGAATGGGTTTACACTCTGTTCATAACCATCATAAATATAATATTTAACAACTGCTTTACTGTCTCTTTAAATATCCATCTGCCCTAGTCTTGTGTTAAGGCCTTATGGATACCGGTGTCCTTACTTCAACTGCTTGTCCCATGTTCTATGATTAACTGACATTTAAAGAAGCAGAATTACGGAAGAGATTATTACTTCTACGTTGTTTCACTGGTACATGTAGTCAGAACCAGCAGTGCAGATACAGGCTGCTTTCAGTACCAATTTATATTTACAAATTACGTTGACCATTTTTGGATATTTTCTTAGACTTTTAAGTTTGCTTTCGTGATGCAGTATATTTGAGGCTAATGCCCCCTAATGAATGGTAGAAAAAAAAGATGTTGCTCAGCACCTCTTACCTACTGTTGACCAAAAGGAATGAGCCTTTTTGGCTGGAATGAACCATGAATGAAAGGGGAGCACTGAGCAAGGATCGGATTTCAAGACATAGCAGCCATGTGACTCACGCGCAGATTTACCAAACAGTGATTCACCCAGGAGGAGAGCATGGAAAGGCTGAATTCTTGCCATTGGAAAGGCTGCACTGCTCACGTACTGTTTATGCTGAGAGGTTCCCTAGGGAAGGTGGGACTCTTCCCACGGTTATGGGGGTGACATGGGTTCCTGCCTAAAATATGCTATATTTATACAAGGGAGAGTAAGTAGAAGTCTTCCATCTTGCCCTATGTCTATACTTCTTGTGGGCTTCTACCTGTGGTACCTACAGAATCTCAACCCACTAATAACTATTTCTTTTTTTGAGGCGTGGGGCCTAGTGCAGGGGTCCCCAAACTTGCTGACCAAGGGGCAGTTCATGGCCCCTCAGACTGTTGGGGGGCCAGACCGCCACAACCACCACCACCCCCCTTTCCTTCAAACTATGGCCCACTCCTGCATTCTCTTTGAGTACCCCCCTGCATGCGCTCCATCCGTATGTCCGCCCTCCCGCTGCCTGCTGAGTCGTCCCTCTGTCCGCTGAGTCCTACCACTTTCAGCTCCCCCCAGTCTTCCATCCATCTTCCCAGAGAGAGTCCTCTCTGCCAGCGCCATCCGTCCTCCTTCTAAGCTCCGCCGTCCCACTCTCTGCTGAGTCCTCTCTCTCTCCGCTGCCAGGGGTGAGGACGCAGCAGAGGGGCAGAGTAAATTACCCTGGGCACACGGGCCATAGTTTGAACACCCCTGGCCTAGTGTAGCGTGAATATAAGACCCAATGGGCTTCATTTCAACATGCTCTTAGCAAAATCTGACTATTTAGAAGTCCAGGATTGATAAGCAACGTCTGCAGCCCAGCACTGGGGCTACAAAGCACTGGGGCATTAATTTCAGTTTATAGGCATTTAGAACTGGCAAGAGGAGGGACCAATGTCCAAACACACAGAAACACAGGGATGAGAGAATGTTGGAAACATGACAGCTTGATCTAACCTGCTTCCCATACATGGGAACCACTCCTGGTCCACTGAACTACTGAACCTCTCAGTGATCCCTTATAATACATGAGTGATACTCAGAGTTCCCTGTATAACTCAGCCTGCAGCCTTGTGCCTTTATATGGACACAGAACCCCTCCGTGACTTCTAATATCCTTATCATTTACAGTAGGGGGTACATTATACCTTATAATACATGAGTGATACTCAGAGTTCCCTCTATAACTCAGCCTGCAGCCTTGTGCCTTTATATGGTCACAGAACCCCTCGGTGACTTCTAATATCCTTATAATGTATAGTAGGGGGTACATTATGCATTACTCCCTGTAAGTGCCACAACTGGCAGTTCTCTGCCCCAAAGCAATCTAGTGCTCTGCAATGTAAATAATCTGTTAACAATGTTATTAACATTTATAAATGATAGGATGGGTTATAAAAAGATGCAAATGGGAAAAGCTAAATGGAACGTGAAAAAATTATCAGTAAAAAAAACTAAACTTATAGTGTCCCTTTAATTTCAAAGTAAACTGCCCATTTCCCTGATAAGCGTTGCGCATCACTGGCAATGGTGTGTTGCCAGGCAACTTGATTTTTCCCAAGGTGTTGAATGGAAAGGTAGAGTCTACCTTATTGGCAGCTTCCTAACCCCCTTTGCCAATAAAGTAGAATCTATGTGCTTGCCATGGGAAAGGGCTAATTGCCCTTCAGAGCCACCATACTCCCTGTCCAGTGTCACCTGGAGTTTATTTGTCCCCCTGCTGCCTTAATAACTCCCCACTAATGACAAGTAACACCCTCCTGTCTCATCATGGACAGCCTCATATAGGCAGCACTAAAGTGGGGGGCAGTTCTCTGCCAAATGAATGTTGGACACCATCATCCAAAGAGATTGACATAATAGAGTTGATTCACTAAAGTGCGATAACGCTTATCGCATGCTTTTTTGCGTTAAAAAAACACGAGATTCGCTAAAGTATTACCACATGCGTTAAGAGGCATATCGCGTGCATTAAATAGCGTGCAACCGAATGCGTTAATTTTACCGCATTGCATTAATTCTCACGTAGAAATAATACTAACGCATGATTCCCAAACACTTAGACGCATTAAATATCGCATTAGTCTATGCAAAAATTAACACCTACTTGTGGCAGGTGGTAATTATAGAAAAGTACAGTTCATGAGCTTTTGGCAACACAATATGGACTTTGCAGTGTGATTTATTCAAGTCTGTGTTGGCCCTAGAGTGATGCAGCCTCCAGTTTGCAGGGAAATGGTCATTTTCAAAAAAAGTCGTTTTACGAACGTAATCGTGTGTATGGCTAATATGGTGTGCGCGCGATAAGTAGCGCACGTGCGTTAATTAGCGTGCATTGCATAAAATACCGCACGAAAATAGTCTTTGTGACTTAAATAACGCAAACAGCATCGCGTCTAAATTAACACAAATATCCTTTTAGTGAATCATGCGTTAAGACACAAAAAATAAGACGCCATAAAATTTTTACCGCATGCTATAAATAGCATACGTTTTAACACACTTTAGTGAATCAACCCTAATGTGTTTTGTGCTACTAGAAAGAAAACTAAAGCTGGCCATACACGCACCGATAATATCGTACGAAACCTCGTTTCGTACGATATTCGGTGCGTGTATGGCAAGTTGGCGAGTCGACCGATATCGGAGGAGGCTGCTGATATCAGTCGACTCGCCGATCGGGCGGGTTAAAAGATTTTGATCAGGCGCCATAGAAGGCGCCTGAGCAAAATCTGCCTTCGGGGCTGAATCGGCAGGAGGTAGAAATCCTATTGTTTCTACCTCCTTATCTGCCGTTTCAGCCCTGAACGTTAGTGGTGGATTGAATTATCCAGAATCGCCACGTGTGTGGCCACCTTAAGGCACTTGGGGCCCCAGCAGGGCCCAAGGAGGAGCCTCCCCAGCTATGCCATAGTGACATATTTCTATACAAAAGAGAAGAAAGGGGTCTCTGTCCGGGGCCCCCAGCTTAAGTACCGCCCTGTTTGTACCCTTCTCCCAATGACCAGTCAATTGCTCAGGCGCACTGGTAACCAAATTGGCCAATACAGGCCCAGATCTCTAACAACTGGTATCGGCCCAGGCCTGGACTGGCAATCTGTGGGTTCTGGCAAATGCCAGACATAATGTGTTTTGTGCTGCTAGAAAGAAAACTAGGGCACTTGGGGCCCCAGCAGGGCTCCAGCTATGCCATAGTGACATATTTCTATACAAAATAGAAAAAAGGGGACTCTGTTGGGGCCCCCAGCTGAAGTCCCGCCTTTACCACCCTGTTTGTACCCTTCTCCCAATGACCATATATATATATATATATATTTATATATATTTAGAGATATATTTAGAGAACACTGCTGAGGGTCCCAGGATATAGATTTTTTTTTTTCATCACTGACCAATAAGCAGCTCCCATATATGATTAATATCTAGTTCTCAAGCTTTAAGAGCCCTTAATGTTTTTGCATTGGGGCCCATTCTCTCCTAGTTATGCCAATGAGGTGAGTGCTGGCCAAATGCTGGACAGCAAACGGAGAGCACCGAGCGCAAAAACAGTCCAAAAACCGAAAATAAGTAAAAGATTTCATCATGAAACTCTCAGGTGCAGAGGTCGGATAATTCAGGCGCTAAAGAACCCCTCTAATTATCCAGATGCACCGTGACCCGTTCCCCATGTGCGCTGCCGCTTTTGGATCTCCTTCTCCACTCTCCATCCCCGCAAGCAGCCGCGCACAGCAGCCTCAGATCTGTCTCCTTCCCCGGCAGCAAGGAGAAACTTTGGTATTTGAATAGCACTAAGGAACCGCCTTCCTCTCATTGGTGAATTGCTCTCCGGGTGGGCGGGGCCGAACCGTCGATCAGCGTAGTTGCGCGGAGCGGTTGGCCAAGAGCAAGAAGGGCGGGATGAGGCTTGAAATACTAATAGCTGAGCTGGCTGAGGCGCACAGGCACAAGCACTAGGCAGAGGCACAGAGCGGTAGGGACGCTACAGAGGCGCCTGAGCCTGGAGCTCCACTTCCCGGTGTAGAGCGATCACCCCCCCGGAGCAGGAGGCTGCTGGAGGCCGGTACAGCATGGAGTGCGCCCTGGACGCGCAGAGTCTGATCAGCTTATCCCTACGTAAGATCCACAGTTCCCGCACTCAGAGAGGTGGCATCAAGCTGCACAAAAACCTGCTGGTGTCCTACGTGCTGCGCAACGCCCGACAGCTCTACCTGAGTGAGCGCTACGCCGAGCTCTACCGCCGCCAGCCCTTCCCGCAGCCCATGGAAGAGTGCGGCGCCTGTGACGAGCCGGACATCCCGGAGCTGAGCCCCTTACAGATCCCGGAGGAAGGAGAGGACGAGATGCACCAACTGCCCAGGATACAGAACGGAGCCGAACTGCTGGAACCGCTAAGTTCCGAGGAACCGCTGGAGCTGCCACCCTGTGCGCACAGCCCGCACCCGGCCAAGGATCCCCACTCCGGCTTCTACTCTCCTGCCCCTTCCCGGGGCTTTTGCTCCTCCGGGGACAGCGGGGGCCTTGGGCTGCCCCAATGCAGTCACACCACCGTGTTGGACTTGGACACTCACGTTGTGACCACGGTGGAGAGTGGCTACTTGCACCAGGACTGTCCGTGCCAAGGCGCACCGCGCCCTGCGCTCCTCACCGCGCCTCCCAAGCGCAAATACGCCCCGGCGGGGTACAGCTACAGCGGCCATGGGGTGGCGGAGGAAGAGGAGGACGTGGAGCCCCACTTTGTGCCCTGCAAGCGGGGCAGATATGAGGACTTTTGCCCGCAGCCTTTGGGGGAACCCACGGACTCTAACAACATTTCCAACCTGATCTCCATCTTCGGCTCCGGCTTCTCGGGGCTCATGAGCCGGCAGAGCGAAGCGGAACAGAGCCTGAACGGACACTTGTGCGGGAAACAGGCGCTGGCGAGCCTGGGAGCCTGGACTAGAGCCATTGTGGCTTTCTAGCACCCCCTAATACCCCTCAACTGACCCTCTCCTCCGTATCAACAACACCCCCACAGGGAAAGACTTTTTTTATCAAGAAGAGGGATTGGGGGGGGGGCACTGAATTCAGGACTTGAATAGAAATCACAAAAAGACAATGTTTTATAGAGAAAAAAGTGTACAAAATTCTACAAATGTTTGGACTTTATTTTTGCAAAGAAAGAAAAAAAGCACCTATTTAATTGAAAATTATTGTTTTTTTGGTTCATTTTTTTTTTTATGTTTGACTAGTTATGCTGAAACTAATGTCACAAGGCAAATGCTGCTGAGAGAGTGCTGGGAAATAGGGGGGTAGTTTCTGTTATTTTGGGGGGTTGGTAATGTAATAGACTTAGTACAGAACCCCTTGGCTGCTGCATGGCGCTCTGTGGCTTGCTAAGGGAGTTAAAGCTGATGCTAGTGATCCAGCGAGGGATAGGTTAACCCCATGTGCACATGGAATAGTGTGTTCACTTTAGTGCATTCAGATCACTTCCTATATCCTGCCCTTTAACTGCTGCTGCACAGGTAATGCTCTGGCACAAGGGACAGGATCTGGGGGGTGTGTGTGATATATTTTCCTTTTCTCTCTCATCAGCCTTAGTCCTTTTGCTCCCCTCAAATTGTGAGACTTAAGGGGGCCAGTTAAATAATGAAGGCAGAAATAATAACATTTTAACTTTCCTTTTAATAGAGGGGGGTGGGTGGGTTAGTGTGTTGTGACTTTCACTAAATGTGAAGCTGTTAAACTAGCACTGCAGTTACAGGGGGGGCTTCATTTGTTGGGGGCTGCAATGTCACTTTTCCTTTTCACAGATCCCACCTGGCACAGCCTCCAGTCAGACCCTACCAACTAATGTAGTTCCACAGTTTGATGAAGTTCTAATAGGGTTTCAAGAACAGAAAAAAACACTACTTTTTTTAGAAACCATTTTTTAAAAGAAAAACAATGTGCAGTTTCCTTTTAAAGTTCCTATGTTCTCTTTTCAGCCTTCATGATACCAGCATCGTATGGTCATGTGATTTAAAAATCAGTCCATGTAGATTTTATTTTTTTTTATTTGGCATTTAAACCTTTTGTTGTAAAAAGGTGGTTTTTATCAGAGAACCTTCCATGCCAATACCCCCAGTACAAGCACTATGTGTAAGGAATATGTTGCCAAATTATTTTTTTTTTCATGTATTTTCTGTATATTGAACTGTATATCACCGGGTAAACTGTTCAGAAATATTTGTTTAAATTTATAATCTTAATAAAAAGTAATGCTATATGCAAAAAAAGCCCTTCAGAGTGACTTGCTCCTTAAAAAAATGTGCCTTTCATATTGTAAAGTGTAGAGTCTATTTAGATAAACTGCAATAATGGAGAATTAGTGTCCTATAAAGGGGATATACAATGTACAGGTTTTGCAAATGAACATCTACAGCTTTAAGAAAGGGAAGTTTGGGTTACAATAACTCTGGTGTCTCCTATATAAATGTAATACAATGTACAGGCATCACAAGTAGACATCTACTCTACAGCTTTAAGAAAGATGTCATTAATGAATGAAATGCAATGTACAGGCATTGCAAATGAACATCTACAGCTTTAAGAAAGGAAAGTTTGGGTAACAATAACTGGTGTCTCCTATATAAATGAAATACAATGTACAGGCATCACAAGTAGACATCTACTCTACAGCTTGAAGAAAGAGGTGTCATTAATGAATGAAATGTACAGGCATTGCAAATGCACATCTACAGCTTAAAGAAAGGGGAGTTTGGGTTACAATAACTCTGGTGTCTCCTAGATAAATGAAATACAATGTACAGGTATCACAAGTAAACATCTACTCTACAGCTTTAAGTTAGAGGTTTCGGTTAAAATAAACCTGGTATATGTCTTATTAAACATTTTTTATTATTAAATGCTTTAAGAACGGGTGGGTTCAAATAAATAAACTGTACAGGCATTGCAAGTCAATCTATAGCTTTAAGAAATAGAAGTTTGGGTTAATGTAGATCTAGTGTTTTATAAATGAACATAATACAATGTGCAGGGATTCTAAGTGCACATCTACATCTTTAATAAACTGTAGTTTGGATTAAAATAGATTTGATGGCATATAAATTGATGGAATACAATGTACAGGCATGTCAAGTCTAAATCTACAACTTTAAAAAAAGGGGAAGGTTTGGGTTAAACTAGGTCTGGTGTGCCAAATGAGTGAAATACAATGTACAGGCATTCCAAGGCTACACCTTTAAGAAAGGGAGGTTTGGGTTAATGTGATATTAATATAACAAACACAATGTACAGACAGTCATATGTGCACATCTAGAGCTTTAAGAAAGGGATATATGGGTAAAAATGACTATTTTGGAGTCCTTATGCACAATGCTTGCACTTAATACAGAAGAGCGGGGTCTATGGTGTAACTAGATATTCATGGGCCCCAAAATCTTATTAATTAAAGGGTCCCCAAAAAACTTCTATAAGCTGACCTGTTTTATATTGAATTTACTCTAAACAGTGGGTCTGTAGTGGGCACCATTGTGAGGGAGGGGTCCAATGATGAGGAGAGCAAAGTCCTTATTCACACACTTTCCATGAGTCGCACACTATCGCCTCC
The DNA here is from genome assembly GCF_000004195.4 of Xenopus tropicalis. NCBI lineage: Eukaryota > Metazoa > Chordata > Amphibia > Anura > Pipidae > Xenopus > Xenopus tropicalis. The sequence continues at coordinate 21,766,321 of NC_030684.2, read as the reverse complement.
CCCCATTTGCTTGAATCCTACAGTCTGCTCTTCTCTAAAGTTCAGTATTTTTTTCAGTCCTGTTTGTTATCACTTCACTGGGCCACTTGGTGGTGTATGTGAATTTTTGTTTAGCCAAATGAATGAAGATAATAAGAGCCCATCTGACCATCCTATAGGATGACCTCAGAATGAGCGATTGGGAGCTGATACATTATACATCTGCAACTACAGCTCCACAGAATCAGCCTTGTAGCCTTGCAGCGCAGCACAAAGGGCTTGAGAATAACCCTAATAATTGGGGAGACAGAGAGCCCTTAAACCAGGGAGGGAGCTGGGAATCTGGAGATCTGGCAGCTGTGAATTTAAAGAACAGCTCAGTCGATTTCATTGATCCTGCACTGCAGACTATTACACCATTTTATTCTATCTATAAATTCATTCCTTGTAAAAATCGACTGCCCGCACCAGCAACTGCTTCCACAAGTTTTTTTTTTTTTTTTTAAAAAGGGTAAATTTTAGCATTAAGAAAATAAAAAGAAATCTAATCTGCCGGGCAGTTTGATGTATGTAGTTTTTATTCTGTGCAGGAGCATAAAGAAATAAGGGGGTTTAAATAGGCAGAAATTGCATGGATCAGCTATCAGCGCTTGGGCTGTAAGCAGTTGCCAGAGCTCCCCCTAGTGGCGTTCCTTAGGCATTGTAGCCCAGTTCATTGTATAGAAGGTGTGTGCTATGATCTTACCAATATTTCCAAATCTGTGTGTGTGTTTTTTTTTTTTTTTTTGCAGAACGAGCTTATCACCAGCAGTTCTCGTCCCCTGACACACCGTGGCGGGATTGCTGTGATTTTTCAAACTTCTTCAAAGCCTCCAACAAGCTAAAAGCATCAGCAGAATCACTCAGCACTGAAATAAAGGGGAAATCATTCAGCAGCCAAAAAAAAAAATATAGAGGAATATAAAAAATATGGACATGGTTTAGATTTCTTCCTTCTGAAAAGAAAAGATTAGGGCTGTCATTAAACTGGTTAATTTTGATTTCTCTAGGTAACCCTTTCCTACTAAGGGTTGCCTTGTTGTAGGAGGCATAATGGGTACTGAGTGATATTAATAGAGATTATCAGTGTTGGTTCCAGTTGATTTCTAGCCCAGAATGCTAATTCTTTAGGGTGAAGGCACGCGGAGCTACTAGTAGCAGCTACATGTCACGGCTACTAAAATAGACAATGCTGATCATTTACTTTAGCGATTTCCACAAATCGCGCCGCTGCGTATGCCATCCCACCGGCGATTTACATTTTCGCTGGTGGGATGTCATATCGGGGAGTTTAGTCGCCCGCAACAAGGGAGATTTGTCGCGGGCGACTAAACTCCCTCATGTGCCAGAGCCCTAAAAGGGAAGATGGTGTTTGTGTGTATACAGCAGCTCTGTCCCAGTACAATCAGCAAACAGTGCCAGGAACAGGGACAAGCACTCAGCCTATTCAAGGGGAGGACAGAAAACACTGGGACACACAGATGTAGGGAGATAGAGCACAAAACAAAGGAACAAGAGGGTAGTAGTTGGAAGGGGGCAGTTTAACCTAGGGGCTATGCAATGGGGCAAAATGGCTATAAAAACAGCTAGGGGTCAATGTGCAATACACATGGGGGGGAACTGGAAAGCATGGTCGATTCCCTCTAGTTAAAAGGGAGAGCTGGTGGGGGTTTATGGGAGAAGGAATGAAAGCAAAGGAGACAGGGAGAAGCATTTATTGGAGAGATTTTATGAGACACACAGAGAGAGGGAGAGGAATGGAAGGGAACGGTCGGTGCAGCAGCAGAAATGTTTTCTCATGAACTGGTTTGGCTGGCTGGGTGGCTTAAGTTTACCTAGCACTAAGGAGTGGCGCCGTGACACAGTGCTTGCAGGTCTGGCACAGACTCATTCGACACAATGATCTACGCTCTTTTGCGCTTTCACCACCGCTCTGGAAACACAAATTAAATATATATATATATATAGGGTTGTGGCTCTCGCACACATATTCCATGAAGCAGCACAACATAATGGACTACAAGTCCCACAATTCCCCACCATGCCCTTGGGCTGCTAGGAGATGCTAAAAAAAAGTGTAGTTCAGAGCTTAGCCAGTGAACCAGGGAGGAAACAATTGAAACAGCAAATCCAAAGTGCTGTTGAACTACAACTGCTGACAACATACAACCCACCCCTATATAATATATATCCTCCTAGAATGCAAAATAACCCCCTGCTAAGCAGCTTGGGGTATCTGTGCCCACCTCCACCACTCAGCCACAGACTGAGCTGGTATATAAAATCCCTACCCCAAGGACACTTCATTGCTCCTACATGATGTGTTTGCTGTACTACCCACCCACTCGGGTATGTACAGACACAAGGCATATCGCCAATGTATCATGAACAACCTGTGTACAGTTTCGCAGTGTATCAGTGCTACAGATTTCCATGCTCAGGGCCAGGTATCCTTAATCTCCCCCCTGGAAATATTCCTCTTCCAAATCTTTAATTCTGATGCCTAATATGAAATCCCAACTAAAGGCCATAGCACAATGGGAGCTTCTTTATATGTCTTCCCATCAGTAAGATCCTTTGGTACACCCCAAGATCTGCAAGTGGTACTTTCCAGGGCCCTTGTTGCTTGACAGCAGTCTTCCCATTAGCTAAATCCCTTTGCCCCTTAATCTAGGTCATATATACTTATATAGGCATATACAAATACACAGTCCAGCTGGCTGAACTCCTGTTCCAAATATATGTTAGAAGGAGAGGCAAAATAAAAGCACTTACATAATAAGGGGTGCAAATTGCCCCCTAGGTCTCCCCTACCACACATGTAACCTGCACTCCCCCCCATTTCTGCCTTCCCTCTGCACTAAATATAACCCAACACATACATACAATACTCCATGTATTGCCCATCCCCATTGCCCATTATAGAGTGGCATCACTACCATACTGCAGACTCCAGGGGGGGGCTGGGGAAGAGGGATGGGGGTAGTTATGGGGTGATCTACTAGAGGGGGGATGTCCAGTTCCACAGCCGGATATAGTCATTTTTATGGCTCTGCAGCATGCCCATTGCCCAGGGTTGGACTGTAGTGGGACTCCGGGAAAAAGTTGGCAGCTTATTGGTTCATGTATAGGGCCTGCCCAACCAATATCTGGCATAAATAGGCTGCCACACAGGTCTACATAGGGCCACAATATGATCAGATTTGTGGCCCTGGGGCCAACGTCATTTAGTCCATGCCATATATGCCCAGCTTGATGGATGTCCCCATTCTCACTAAACAGTCAGTGTGGATCCCCAATCAGATTAGAGAGCACAATGCAAGCAAACACACCAACACAATACACCCCCACACATACAAACATCCCCTCCAGGCAGAGCTCACACCACACACACAAACAATAGGCTCACAATGAAAACACCAAATGGAATAGGCTGAGCCAGTGAGCGCACACAATCCCCATATACACCACTGGGTGATCCTGTGGCCCTGCCTGTGTTCAGTGCTGAGGGATTATACTGATGGGAGCCAAATGTTGCTGCTTTCAGCAATCCTGACTGGCTCTTTAAAGAATAGCTGGGGATTTTAGAAGCAGCCTCATCTGCATATTCATAAGGCTCTGATAAATTAATCATGATGCTGGCGGTGAGGCTGGAGAGGCAAGGCTGTCAGTGCGGCTCTGCAGCGATACCAGGCCTGTCAGCTCTGCCGCCTCTAGAACTGCCTTTATATTCTCAGCGCAGCCTCCTGCTCACTGACAAACCACTCAGTCCCTGAAGGTGGATGGGAGGCTCGTATGCTCGGAATTGGAAAGGCGCTAACCTATATGGCAGTGCGGTGAAATTCCTACAGAAATGCAAGGAACAAAACCATTGTTCCTTATTTATCAAAAGGCAAAATAAGGACAGTGGGATTTATGTTAAAATCAGGCATAGATACCTGTGTGCCCAGAGCATTCCTTCTCTGTATATTTGTATTTATACATATGGGAGAGAGGTGCCATATTGTTTCCCTTAGACAGTACAGTATGAGGGTACAGCTTATAGTGTGCCCAGAACATTCCTTCTCTGTATATTTGTGTTTATACATATGGGAGGGAGGTGCCATAGTGTTTCCCTTAGACAGTACAGTATGAGGGTACAACTTATTGTGTGCCCAGAACATTCCTTCTCTGTATATTTGTTTTTATACACATAAGAGGGAGGTGCCATATTGCTTCCCTTAGATAGTACAGTATAACGGTTCTGCTTATTGTGTGCCCAGAACATTCCTTCTCTGTTCTCTGGCAGATATATTGGGGGACAATGTCTAGTGTCACAGGGGGTTGTTTACAGAAGTTTTAAACCATCAGCCACCACATCCCATTGTGATGGGAATCACTCTGCCTAGGGCACATCTTAGTGAATATCATTGAGAACACAGCAGTACAGCACTCAGTCGATGCCCACTGCAAGGCACCATAGGGAGTAGGTTTCCATTTAGTAGACTGGGAAGCAGCTGCAGGCAGTTAGGGGCATTTTGATGGCTGTATTTTTTCATAGATGCCAGGAGCCATAGAAACTGCTTGTGTGCCGTTTCCCCTTACAGACTCACAGGCACAAGAGAGTTAAATATGAATAATTCACGGTGCCTTAGGGTACATTCAGAGGGTGTTTACAGTTGTTGGTAGAAACTGCACTCATTGCATGTAGGGATGTATGTGCCTGAAAACCCACAGCATTGTATTTACTGGGGAATAAAGCAAATTCCAAAACAGCAACAAATACATAGACCAGCACATTCCCCAAATTGTCTGATAGCTGTAGTTCTGCAACAACGAAAAGCTGCAACTAAGATAACATTGAAATTAGCATTTCAGCTCAGTCTCCAGTTTGCCCTACTATACCTGCTATCCCACAGCCACAGTCCCTTCCCAGAGGCTATTATCCCCCCACTGCTACTATAGGCACCATCTCTCCCTACAATACCTGCTATCCCACAGTCACAGTCCCTTCCCAGAGGCTATTATCCCACTGCTACTATAGGCACCATCTCTCCCTACAATACCTACTATCCCACAGTCACAGTCCCTTCCCAGGGGCCATTATCGAACTGAAACTATAGACACCATCTCTCTCCCTACTATCCCACATCCCCAGTCCCTTCCCAGAGGCTATTATCCCACTGTTCCTATAGGCTCCATCTCTCCCTACTATACCTGCTATCCTACAGCCAGAGTCCCTTCCCAGAGGCTATTATACCCCCCACCACTGCTACTATAGGCACCGCCTCTCGCTACTATACCTGCTATCTCACAGCCACAGTCCCAGAGACTATTATCCCACTGTTACTAGAGGTACCATCTCTCCCTACTATACCTGCTATCCCACAGCCACAGTCCCTTCCTAGAGACTATTATCCCACTGCTACTATAGGCACCATCTCTCCCTACTATACCTGCTATCGCACAGCCACAGTCCCTTCCCAGAGGCTATTATCCCCCCACTGCTACTATTGGCACCATCTCTCCCTACAATACCTGCTATCCCACAGCCACAGTCCCTTCCCAGAGACTATTATCCCACTGCTACTACAGGCACCATCTCTCCCTACTATACCTGCTATCCCACAGCCCCAGTCCCTTCCCAGAGGCTATTATTCCCCCACTGCTACTATAGGCACTATCTCTCCCTACTATACCTGCTATCCCACAGCCCCAGTCCCTTCCCAGAGGCTATTATCCCCCCACTGCTACTATAGACACCATCTCTCCCTACAATACCTGCTATCCCACAGTCCCTTCTCAGAGGCTATTACCTCCCACTGCTACTATAGGCACCATCTCTCCCTACTATACCTGCTTTCCCACAGCCACAGTCCCTTCCCAGAGGCTATTATCCCCACTGCTACTATAGGCACATCTCTATACCTGCTATCCCACAGCCACAGTTCCTTCCCAGAGGCTATTATCCCCCCCCCCCCACTGCTACTGTAGGCACCATCTCTCCCTACTATACCTGCTATCCCACAGCCAGAGTCCCTTCCCAGAGGCTATTATACCACTGCTACTATAGGCACCGCCTCTCGCTACTATACCTGCTATCTCACAGCCACAATCCCTTCCCAGAGACTATTATCCCACTGTTACTAGAGGTACCATCTCTCCCTACTATACCTGCTATCCCACAGCCACAGTCCCTTCCTAGAGACTATTATCCCACTGCTACTATAGGCACCATCTCTCCCTACTATACCTGGTATCGCACAGCCACAGTCCCTTCCCAGAGGCTATTATCCCCCCACTGCTACTATTGGCACCATTTCTCCCTACAATACCTGCTATCCCACAGCCACAGTCCCTTCCCAGAGACTATTATCCCACTGCTACTACAGGCACCATCTCTCCCTACTATACCTGCTATCCCACAGTCCCTTCTCAGAGGCTATTACCTCCCACTGCTACTATAGGCACCATCTCTCCCTACTATACCTGCTATCCCACAGCCCCAGTCCCTTCCCAGAGGCTATTATCCCTCCACTGCTACTATAGGCACCATCTCTCCCTACTATACCTGCTATCCCACAGCCCCAGTCCCTTCCCAGAGGCTATTATCCCCCCCAGTGCTACTATAGGCACCATCTCTCCCTACTATACCTGCTATCCCACAGCCACATATATAAATGAAGCTTGGCAGTGCCAAACAAGGCAGCTCTTAGGCAGACAGTTAAGGGTAGCAAAGGGATTTCAAATATCCCAGTTTCATGGCATTTGAATAAATATTACTGGAGATAGGAATGACTTTGGAGATTCTTCTGATTCTCACTTGCCCTGCGTGATGTTGTGGGGGAAGAATGTCGGGAGTAAGAGTCGAGTTGAAGGCTAAGAAAGAGACAGGGTTCCTGGGAACAAGGCAGGCATTTAGTGCAGTGCAGTCACAGTGCTATCCCTGTCCGGAGTGTTAGTGCTTGCCGGTGACCTATGTGGAACCCTGAGGCTACAGGGCCAACGGCAGAACAGACGGGGCCTTTTTTTGTTGGGAACAAGCTCAGCCTTTCAGTAAGTGCCACTCACTAATGCCCTGTGTCATGCAGAGGGCCCTGTGCCGGAGGAATTATGAGCCTAACCCTTACAGACAAGATGAAATGCTGAGGCATAAGCCTGGCCTCAAGGATTCTTTTCCTTTTAGTGTATACTGAATATAATGCCCTCCATAGAGGAACTCACTCCTGTCTGCTCCACAGGGTGCTCTCATTGTGCTTTGCTGGCACTTTTTTTTTATAGTGAGACAACCAGGGAGTAATTCAGCAGTCCTGTCCTGCTTTATGGCTGAGATTCTAGCTCTCTCTATAACAGGATCTGTGCCACTGTGACAGAATGCTCTATTCCCCCCCCCCCCCCCCCCCCCCCCCATTGTAAGTAGCAGTCCTGCCCTGCTTTATGGCTGAGATTCTAGCTATCTGTATAACAGCATTCTGTCACAGTGGCACAGGATCCTATGTGATCCCCACCATTGTAAGCAGCAGTCCTACCCTGCTTTATGGCTGAGATTCTAGTTATCTGTATAACAGAGCATTCTGTCGCAGTGGCACAGATCCTGTATGATCCCCCTCCCCATTGTAAGCAGCAGTCCTGCCCTGCTTTATGGTTGAGATTCTAGTTATCTGTATAACATAGCATTCTGTCACAGTGGCACAGATCCTACCTGATCCCCATTGTAAGTAGCAGTCCTGCCCTGCTTTATGGCTGAGATTCTAGCTATCTGTATAACAGAGCATTCTGTCACAGTGCCACAGATCCTATCTGATCCCCCCATTGTAAGCAGCAGTCCTGCCCTGCTTTATGGCTGAGATTCTAGCTATCTGTATAACAGAGCATTCTGTCACAGTGGCACAGATCCTACCTGATCCCTATTGGAAGCAGCAATCCTGCCCTGCGTTACAGGCAAATGAAACAATTTCCCAGCTTTTCTAAAATATGTAATTTCATGAAAACTGATGGCCCTTCAACACAATCTGAAAATAATACATCTCCCAAACGTTTTTGGCCCTTTTAGTGGCCAAGGTGACATTTCCTGGCTCGCTCAAACTCCAGGCTGTGAATAGTAGCACACAGCACATTTCTGCTATGTGAGACCCAGGCACGCAGCTCTGTAATTCTCCTGATGTTACACATATACATGCAGGCCTTTGTTTATCCTCCCTGTGTCCCTATGCAAATCATACCCACACCTTCCCTCTGGCGCCCCCTTGTCCTCATTGTGTATCAGTGCCACCTTATTATCTGTTCAATATGAATCATCATTTAATGTGCAAACTCTGTTAACTTCTCCTGATTGGGTGTAATTTTTTTTTACAATATTAATGTTTATATCTAACATATATGCATTGTCATTTCACATATATGTGTGCATTTTTTTTTATTATGAATTGATGAATACTTCCAAAGCCAGATAGGCTGTATGTGTCAGCAACCCACTGATAGCGGCCTGCCTTTGAAACTGACTCACAATTTACTTTATATATAGATATATGCCCTGATACAAGGCTGATTAGTAATTAATTTAAATTCTCATTACATGGCAGCATATAAACCGGTGCAGTCTGCATCAGAATTACGTAATGATCAGCTCTACTGAAGCATCAGCTTCTATGGTAGATAAACCTGTTTTTCTGCCTGATGCTCCCTTAGCTTAGCTTCTCAGCAGCTGCCCAGAGCACACTGAGCACATGCAGTGGCACTGACACACAAATACAGCCTAACAAGATCCAAGATGGGGAGCTGCTAGGGATACATTTGAAGGCCTGGATCATTACTGTTATAAGACTGCTGAACCTCTGGGCTTGTATTCTAAGTTCAGTATATAATAAGCAGCATAATAATGTTTAGGGTTTAGCTCCCTTAAAAAAAAAACATGCATTAAAAAATATTTTCACCTAATAACTCAATAGATGCCATTTTAACAGGGAAGATGAATTATTATTATTATTAACATTTATTTATAAAGCTCCAACATATTCTGCAGCGCTGTACAATAGGTGGGTTTCAAACATTGGACATACAGGGGCCGATTCACTAAAGGTCGATAACGCTTATCGCATGCTTTTTTGCTTTAAAAAGCATGCAATAATTAATTCCCGATTCATTAGTATTTTCATAAGTAATTTTGCATGCGTTAAGACGCATGTGCAAAAAAACACACTAAAATCGCAATGCATTATTTACCTCGCATTGTGTTAATAAGTGAATAGAAATAATACTAACGCATGATTCACAGACCCATATGAAGCGTTAAACGCGCTAAATATCACATGGACTTTGCAGTGGGGTTTTTTCAAGTAAGTGATTGCCCTAGAGTGATGCATCCTCTAGTTTTCAGGGAAATGGTAATTTTTCAGAACAGTAGTTTTCCGAAAGTAATGGTTACGTGTGTAAAATCATGCACTAATATAGCACGCGCAGAAATATATCACCCGCAGCGGAAAACAGGGCACACGGCAGGAAATAAGGCAAGAAAAACGCTCATCGAGAGTTAAATAACGCAAAGAATATTGCGTCCTAATTATGACGCCTGTCCTTTTAGTGAATCGAGCGTTAAGTCGCAAAAAATAAGAAGCAATAAAATTTTTAACGCATGCTATACAAAGCGCTTGTTTTATCAACCTTTAGTGAATCGCCCCACAGAGTAACATATAAAACAATCAATAACCGATACAAGAGGTGAAGAGAGCCCTGCCCAAAAGAGCTTACAATCTACAAGGAATGGGGAGCTTGGGATAGATGTAGAGGGTCCAGCCATTATTGGGGCTATAAAATCCATACTGATAAATGAGTACTATTCATACTATCCAGCCTGACACGGGGCGCCCAAATTTTAAACCAATGTGGGTCCTTAGTAAAATAAAAATGAATAAATATAATGCAGACGGCTAAGGGTCCATGGTTCTGGGAGCCCAGTGAAACTCCACAATGTCTGCCTTGGCCAGGTCACAGAACCCTCTTGAGTCATGCATGACCATATTTAAAGGTAAGGGGGATAAAGAAAAAAAAATACTGTCTTTCCTGACGCCACTGCACCCACCTTACCAGCCGGATCTGCCACGCAGGATGTTGGGTAAGCTGAGACCTGGCCAGGAAATCATATGGCAGAGCATAAAGAAGAGTGGTTTTCCTGGGCAACGGTAAAGCCTGCCCGTAGCGTGATGCATGTAGATGATAACATACAGGCTAGGAAGTCAATGTACTCATCATGTAAACGGTTCCTGTCCCAGTCACACTAATGCAGAGCAATGACACAATGACAATTGCCTCTCAGGATGTTGTGGGTCCATCATGCTTTGGTGGTGAGGGAAAATATCATGTGTAGCAGGCAGGGTCAATTCCCCCTATAAAATCCGGCCAGATTTTGGAGAAATACCTTTTAGTGGGCCGCTAAACTGTACAACAGTATGACTGGTACTAGAGTCTAGGGTTGCCACCCAGCCGTATTTGATTGGCCTAGCTGAAAAATCGCCTTTTAGGGCCGGTATTACAAATTTACTGCATACCCACCTATAACCCCTCTCTTCCCTGACTCTTTCCATGGCAAATCACCCCCTTTTATATACGTCAAAGGGGGAGTTGCCAGGCCGGCAAGGACTTAAACAACACAGGTTGCAGGTCGGATTTTTTTTAGATGCAGATATAGATATGGGTAAGGTTGCCACCTGGCTAGTAGTTTTTGCAGGTACCCAACCCAGTGCAGAACTCTAACTGGTACCAAAAGCCTAAAGTATAAAAATAAAACAATTTATTAAACAAAAATGTCTACGCGTTTCGATCCATATAGGATCGTCATCAGGACCTGATATATAGATATATATATATATATAGGATATTTGGATACTATATATATATATATATATATATATATATATAGTATCCAAATATCGGCACTCCCCAAACCAATGCCAATATATTATATATATATATATATATATATATATATATTATATATAGATACTTGAACAGAAGGACCGCTCCACACAGGACTTATGAAGAAATGTAGTTTTATTCACGCATCAAAAATGGAGACTGACGTTTCAGCCGGACTCCCAGCCTTTCTCAAAGTAACATATTGTGTAAACTGCACACCTAAATACATTCAGTGGCGGGAAACAAGGCAATGACGTAGGAGGTGACGTGTATTCAGACGGACCGAATGTGTAAAAGTTTATTTATTATTAGTTTAATTTTTGGTGTTTGAATATTTTACACATTCGGTCCGTCTGAATACACGTCACCTCCTACGTCATTACCTTGTTTCCCGCCACTGAATGTATTTAGGTGTGCAGTTTACACAATATGTTACTTTGAGAAAGGCTGGGAGTCCGGCCGAAACGTCAGTCTCCATTTTTGATGCGTGAATAAAACTACATTTCTTCATAAGTCCTGTGTGGAGCGGTCCTTCTGTTCGAGTATCTATGCAATTTTGATTTGGACTGCACCCAGGCCACTGATCCTTTACTTTATTGTGAGTGCCCTTCCTTCTACAGCGTTAGAATATATATATATATATATATATATATATATATATATATATATATATATATATATATATAGATAGATAGATAGATATAGATATAGAGAGAGAGAGATTGGAGTGTCGGCACACACAGGATTTTCACAAAAAAGTCACTGGATCAAGAAAATTAGAAGAAATCAGAGATTTATTGAGTCCAACGTTTCAGCTCCATACTGGAGCTTTCGTCAGGGCTGAAACGTTGGACTCAATAAATCTCTGATTTCTTCTAATTTTCTTGATCCAGTGACTTTTTTGTGAAAATCCTGTGTGTGCCGTCACTCCAATCTCTATACTGCACAGGCACCGAAGTATCAGCATAATCTGATGGTGTGCAGCTTCCCTGTACCATGTATTATATATATATATATATATATATATATATATATATATATATATATATATATCAGGGGCGGGCCAAGCCGACCAGGCGCCATAGGCAGCCAACTCCACCCACCTCCGGGGGGCGGTTAGATCGGTCATTGCCTCCGCCACTAATGACAAGCAGCGGAGGCAATGACAAATTAGCCCCTAAATCGTTGAGCCCTAGGCAGCTGCCTTTTCTGCCTACCCCTAGTTCCGGCCCTGATATATATATATATATATATATATTATTTATATATATATTATTTATATATATTTTATATATATATATATATATATATATATAGACTAATAATATGATATATATATATATATATATATATATATATATATATATATATATATATAGCTCTGCGGCATATATTAGCAATATATATTATATATATATATTATATATAAAGACTAATAATATGATAGCAAAGACTAATAATATAATAGCACTAATAATATGATAGCATTGTTAGTTTATAAGGAAAAGGGGGGGGGTCACAAACTTTATCTGGGTTTGCTGGTAAATTAGGGCTGTGTTTCAGTACATACGGGGCCCTTGGGTCCCTGCATTAAAAAGCATTCATTCAGGGCTGAATACAGAGAGGAGCATTGTTAGAAGACCAAATGTGTTTGCCTTATGGCACAACGGTTTGAGCTACTCTCGGGTTGACTGGATGCAGATCACAAAAGTGGGAGCGGCACTCATACCGGCACCGGAGCAGAGCTGTGCAGGAAGGCGAGGATTCTGGTTCTTTGGCAGGAACCCAATTATTGCTCAAGCAGCCTGAAGGCACGGCTGCACTATTTAGATTTGGCTCTCGCCGGCAGAGCCCTGGTCTTCCACCTGCAGAGCAGTTTGTGAGCTGCTGTTATTGCCCCCCGTGTCATTAGTGAGATAATGATCCAGTCCTGGGTTTCAGGGACGGGCACAATAAATTTCCTTAGCCCCCATCTCAGAGGGACAAGGAAATGGTCTTTGTGTACAAATCACATTGTGCTGCCCTTTTAGCCTACAGCTGAGGCTAATGTAAGGGTTGTATTGTAATGTATTGGTTGTAATGAGAATTGTAGTTCAGCAACAAATAAAATAAGCCTATGGCCAGGGGTGTAAGGATAGAGGAAGCAGACCCCAAGACTACTAGGGTGCCCACGATAAAAATGTCTTATTACCACATTGTAGGGGCCATAAGGTAATTTTTCTATAGAGCCCAGTAACTTTTAGTTTCTTCTTTCTAATTTCTACTGGGGATTGTTAGAGCAAGATGGAATCAGAAGGGCAAGATGAGGAGGGAAGGGGAAACATGGCAACAGTAGGGCAAGGAAGGGACTGTAGGGCACGATGGAGACAGTAGCGTAAGATGACATCTGTATGGCTAAGTGGCGACTAAGACAAAATGGCAATAGTTGGGCCAGATAGAGACAGTAGTGCAAAATGAAGACAGTAGGGCAAGATGGCAATAGTTTGGCCAGGTAGCGAAAGTAGTGCAAAATGAAGACAGTAGGGCAAGATGGAGACAGTAGGGCAAGATGGCAATAGTTTGGCCAGGTAGCGAAAGTAGTGCAAAATGAAGACAGTAGGGCAAGATGGCAAAAGTTGGGCAAGATAGGGACAGTAGTGCAAAATGAAGACAGTAGGGCAAGATGGCAATATTTGGGCCAGATAGGGACAGTAGGGCAAGATAGGGACAGTTGGGCAAGATGGAGACAGTAGGGCAAGATGGAGACAGTAGGGCAAGATGGAGACAGTAGGGCAAGATGGCGACAGTTGGGCAAGATAGGGACAGTAGTGCAAGATGGATACAAGGACTGGGCCAATTGCCTTCTTGGAGTCAGGAAGGAATTTTTTCCCAGAGGCAAATTAGAGAGACTTCAGAATTTCTTTTTTTGGCTCTGGATCAACTAGCAGTTAGGCAGGTTATATATACTGTATATAGGCATATAACCCAAGTTGTAGTAGGGCAGTAGAACAAAATGCAGACAGTAGGGCAATAAGGAGACTATAGGGCAAGAATGGACAGTATGGTGTGTCTCCCAACATTTTATAATAAGAAATCGGGACAATTTAGGCTCACCCATCAGTGTTGGACTGAGACACCTTGTGTTCACTAGAGACCTTTAGTGGCCAATATATATTTACATACGCAGGGGTAGGGCTAGGGATAGAATTTGGGATAGATCTAGGCATAAGAACAATGTGCGCAGAGTGAAACTGGGTGGGGGCACTAGGGCCTTAAGGAAATGCCTCTGCTGCCTACCCATAGTTCTGGCACTGAGGACTGTGGGTAGGGGTGATAGGAGGAGCTAATTTTGGTGGCTGGTAAGTGGGTGGCTCCAGTAGACAAGCAGAGGGTCCTTGCTTGGGGCACCTGGACCTTTTGACCTGGCTTTGTGCAGTGGTCATGCATGTGCATGGAAGAGCCAACCAGGATTTTTTTTCTAGTACCCCAGAGGGCACCATGGCCATGACCATGGCTGCCATATTGATTTTCTCAAATTGGGCATATATAAACCCAGACTAACCCTGGTTCCCTGTGGATACGAGGGGCTGCAGGTTAAAGAGACACCCCTGGAGCACACGGGGAAGGAAGGAAGGCAGCTCCAGCCTGTGCCTGCGAGAGGGTTGTGCACAGCTGCTAAGTGACAGTTTGTGGGTGTCAGTCTTGGAGGGGTTGTCTGCTATCGAACATGAGGGAATGTTCCCAGGAAATAGACTTACTGGGGAGGGGGGCAATGCTGTGGCCGCATCATATTCTCTGCAGGGACTGGAGTTCGCAAGAGGCAGAAAATCCTTCCACTCAACACTCAGGGAAAAAAAAAATCTATGCAGCAAACTGGAATTTAACTCCCTCAGCCCAAGAAGCTTTGTGCAGAACCAACTTCCTGAACAGCAGCATGGGCTGGAGCTCAAGCTCAAAATTAATAGGTTTTTTTTTTTTAAAGATGATTTAGTCTTTATGTACAATTAAAAACTGAGACCCAAACAGCCCCCCCCCCCGTCAGCCCAATAAATAATGACTGTCTATGGCATCTTACAGCAGCCCCTCTGGCATTTGCCAGAATCCACAGATTATCAGACCGGGGCTGAATATTGGTCAGTGAATGGCCAGCTTTATCCATAGCAACAAATAACATTTTAACTTTCATTCCCTAACTTGTAATAGCATTAGCAGAGCGTTTAAAATGACGTGCTGGATGCTGTAGGTAACTGCACTGGTGCAATTTAGCACCTACATTAGTAAATAAGCCCTTATATGTCAGGGATCCCCAACCTTTTACACTGTGAGCCACATTTAAATGGAAAAAGTATTGGGGAGCAACACAAGCATGGAAACAGTTCCTGGGGGTGCAAATAAGAGCTATAATTCGGTACTTAATAGCCCCTATGTTGACTGGCAGCCTATAGAGGTTTGTTTGGCATTATACTTGGTATTTATGCCACAAAAAAATTGCCTCCTTACAAGAAATGCAAAAATAAGCACCTACTTTGAGACTATTGGGGTAGGGGAGCAACATGTTGCCCTTGAGCCACTGGTTGGGGGATCACTGGTCTATGTGGTCAGTGATCAGCAATAGACTGCCACTGTCTGCAACATAATAGAAAGTTAATATCTTTGCACACATATAATTATCCTATCAACCCACCCTCAAATGTTCTATGACCATATAAAGGCACAAGGCTGCAGGCTGAGTTATACAGGGATCTCTTGAGTATCACTCATGTATTTTAAGGGATAATATACCCTCTCCTATAAATTATAAGGATATCACGGAGGGGTTCTGTGACAATATAAAGGCACAAGGCTGCAGGCCTCTGAGTATCACTCATGTATTATAAGGGATAATGTACCCCCTACTGTAAATGATAAGGATATTAGAAGTCACTGAGAGGTTCTGTGACCACACAAGCCACTTGTAAGGATAGACAGTCATGAGCTGCCATTTCTAAACAAAAAATATTTATGCTTACAAAAGAGACAAAGGAAAGCAATAAGGGGTTTGGAATTTTATTAGTGCAGTCTGCCTGACATGGCCTATAGACTGCAGGAGAAACCAGAACTGTGTGTTTGGCCCTGGCCCACAGCAGAACAATATTAGAAGCTGGTTTAAAGAATTCTGTGTGCTTTTAGGAACCTGGCACAGGCAAAGTAAAAAAAAAAAACCCATGTCTGCTGGTATAGTGCAGGAGAAATGGAGCATTCTAGAACCCAAACACGATGACATAAGCAACGCAGGCTGGGCTAATAGTACAGAGAATTGGGCAAACTGGCATTGGGATGCTGCCAATCCTGCAAAGCAAAAGCAGATGTGAAGCTAAAGAAACAGACCCATTACGTACCCTCAATTCCTATAGACACATGTACTACTGCTAGAGCCGATGGATTCCTGTCCCTCACTCCTCTCCCCAAATGTGTTCCACACAGAGCCCCAAGTAGCATCCTTCCAGGCTGGAGAATATAAATACAGGGAAAGCCCCCCCCCCCCCGCTCAGCTTTGTGACTGGGGAGGAGATGAGGATGCTGGAAGATGGGGCCCGGGTGCTGGCCCTGGAGCAATGCGCTTCCCGTTTGGCGTGGATCCCTTAAGATTTGACAGGCTGGATGGGCAACAGGCTGCCGAACTTAAAGTGCTGTATCACCGGAAACTTCTCCAAACACTGCAGAGAGAAAGGGAAAGTAAAATGGCTGATTATGGCGGTACCTATTGTGGTGGGAGTGAAAGGCCTAGCAGCCCCCTAGCAACCGGGCAGTTATTAGAATAACAGACTGATGACTAAGAGAAGGCAGAAATAGTTTAAAGATCAAAGTTCAGTCAAGGACTCCGTGCTTCTGTCTGCCGTGCTTTAAACGGGTAGTTCACCTTTACATTAACTTTTTGTATGATGTAGAGTAGACCCTTATTCTGATGCAATTTGGAATTAGTTTTCAATTATTTTTATTGCTTTTTGTTCAGTACCTCTCCAGTTTGGACTTTAAATTGAAAGATCATAAAACAATAGTATTTGGCTGGACCCCAATTAGAAGACCAATTGCAACGTTGCTAGGAATAGGTAATTGTATAATATACTAAAAGTTAACTTAAAGGAGAACCACCCCTTAGAGCTAGCCATACATGGGCCAACATTGGATGGTGAGTTGGCAGTTTATTTGCCTATGTATGGAACCATAGCAACAGAATTTCTGAGCAATATCTAGTTAGGGATCAACCAGACATCGAGGGACATTGTCCTTCTGCGTTTGCTTCTGACAGTGACCAAGTCATTGTTACAATATGAAAAGGCAGGGAAGTAATCAGGCAGCTGATCCCTGCACACAGGGCTGGTCAGGCACACAATGCAGAGAAAGAGCCAGGCTAATTAGTTACTACTTTACAGACAGTAGGAAATGAAGAGCCCGTCCACTAGGGCTTTACAGTTTAGGGAGAGTTACATTTATTGCTGCTGAGCAGTCATTTGTAGCTGCCAGCCAGAGGTGCCCCCTTCAGCCAACATGGTGGCACAGAGCAAAAGAAAGGCAAATAACCAATGGGTCCCACAGCCAAATATAACATTTTGGTGGCCCCACTCACATTTCATTAGAAAGATTATTCTGTCCCCCCCCAAACCCTTATGCATCAGATGGATATAGGGGTGCTGGAAGGATGAAGGAGGTAGGGTGAAGGCGCAGGAAGGAAGAGCACAAGCAGGAGGGAAGGTGCAGATAGAACAAGCGCAGGCAGGAGGGCAGGTGCAGATAGGAGGAGGGCAGGTGCAGATAGCGGGAGGGAAGGTGCAGATAGCGGGAGGGAAGGTGCAGATAGCGGGAGGGAAGGTGCAGATAGCGGGAGGGAAGGTGCAGATAGCGGGAGGGAAGGTGCAGATAGCGGGAGGGAAGGTGCAGATAGCGGGAGGGAAGGTGCAGATAGCGGGAGGAAGGTGCAGGATAGCGGGAGGGAAGGTGCAGATAGCGGGAGGGAAGGTGCAGATAGCGGGAGGGAAGGTGCAGATAGAACAAGCTCAGGTAGGGGGGCAGGTGCAGATAGCAGGAGGGCAGGTGCAGATAGCAAGAGGGAAGGGTAGAAGGGCAGGGGCAGATAGAACAAGCACAGGCGGGGGGCAGGTGCAGATAGCAGATGGGCAGGTGCAGATAGAAGGAGGGCAGGTAGGAGGGCAGGTGCTGATAGCAGCCAGGAGGGCAGGTGCAGATAGCAAAAGGGCAGGTAGGAGGGCAGGTGCAGATAGCAGGCAGGAGGGCAGGTGCAGATAGCAAGAGGGCAGGTAGGAGGGCAGGTGCAGATAGCAAGAGGGCAGGTAGGAGGGCAGGTTCAGATAGCAGGAGGGAAGGTTGGAGGGCAGGGGCAGATAGAACAACACAGGAAGGGGGCAGGTGCAGATAGCAGGAGGGCAGGTGCAGATAGAACAAGCACAGTCAGGGGGGCAGGTAGGAGGGCAGGTGCAGATGGCAGGTAGGGCAGGTAGGAGGGCAGGTGCAGATAGCAGGAGGGTAGGTGCAGATCGAATAAGCTCAGACAGGAGGGCAGGTGCAGATAGCAGGAGGGTAGGTGCAGATCGAATAAGCTCAGGCAGGGGGGCAGGTGCAGATAGCAGGAGGGAAGGTGCAGATAGAATAAGTGCAGACAGGAGGCCAGGTACAGATAGCAGGAGGGCAGGTGCAGATAGAACAAGCTCAGGCAGGGGGGCAGGTGCAGATAGCAGGAGGGCAGGTAGGAGGGCAGGGGCAGATAGAACAAGAACAGGCAGGGGGGCAAATGCAGACAGCAGGAGGGCAAATGCAGACAGCAGGAGGGCAGGTGCAGATAGCAGGAGGGCAGGTAGGCGGGCAGGTGCAGATAGCAGGAGGGCAAGTAGGAGGGAAGGTGCAGATAGAACAAGCTCAGGCAGGGGGACAGGTGCAGATAGCAGGAGAATATAGCAGGAGGGCAGGTGCAAATAGCAGGAGGACAGGTAGGAGGGCAGGTGCAAATAGCAGGAGGGCAGGCAAGTGCAGATGGGAAGAATCTGCAGTATGTGGCAGTCAGAACTGACAAGCTGTGCTGTAGACTCTACATTGGATGGCAGGTAAGTGGTTATATGGAAAGGAGCACAGGGAGCCATGTATTTGATTGGGTAAAATGGTACAGGGCAATGAGCTCCAGCTCAGCACATTCACTACTGGGATAAACTGGGAACAGCTTGTGCCTCCTGCTCTGAGAGGAAGTGGCAGCGTATCCCCACTCCCTTGCTAGGTCTGAAAGGCAAAGTGTCACATGGATGCACCGAGCATCTCCCCACCAACAGAAATATCAGGATCAGCCAACATAACCCCAAGCGGCTGATGCATTTCTATTAACAGATCTGCTTTTCAAATGCATGGCCTGCATGGCAGAATGAGGGTATAGCTTCTTGTGTGCCCAAAATGTTCCATGTATCCACATGGGTGGGGGCCACAATATATTCTCTGTAGGCATTTGACCTATTTCTATCCAAAAGATACCACTCTGTTGAACCCCAATGCCTTATTAAAGTAGGCAATATGGCAGCACCTACTAACACTGTATACATGTATACATATATATATATATATATATATATATATATATTTATTTAGGTTTCCAGCCAGGGGACAGGACTATCTGAGCAATGAATGATCCCAGCAGCCCCAAGCAGTACCACTTAGAGGGGCACAGGATGGAGCAGGAGGGAGGAGCCTAGGGGTGGAGGCATCTGGTCCCTGCAGGAAGTTTACCACTAAGGAAGTTTCCACATGTGTTTGTTTGCTTGGGGGGGGGGGGGGGGGGGGAGACACAGGCAGAACCACAGCTGTGCTCCCAGCCACAGAGGGCAATTAGCTGTATTAACCCTCCATGGTTACAGGGCCGCTCATAATAGCTGCTTCCTGGATGTACCAAGTAGATGCCAAAGAAAAAACATCCTGTAAATAAACAATTACCCAGAGACCTTATACACAATATAACGGAACACTAATTAGTCCCTGTTAATTAATAAACACTAAAGCACCGGGTACTAATTCAGAGGCCAGCATGGTCTATCCCCACGTTGGCACAGTAAAATAAAGGGCAGATAATGAATTACATGGTACAATTGAATCAGTAAGGGCAATACATATAGAAATAAGGAACACATTATATAAACTACTTGTTCCAGGCCCCTCCCACTTACCCATCATTCTATTTGTATATGTCACATGGTGTCAGTGAAGGAAATATACACTTTAATATAAGCCCATATAGCCTACTTGTTACTCATCATTCTGTGGGATTGTGTCACATGGTATAGTTAAGCCAGTGAGGGCAAAGCACAGTTAGGTATAAGGGAACACCTCATAAAAAAACTATTAGTTACAGGCAGGGCTGCCATCAGGAAGGGTATGCAGTCAGGGGCCCTGTGGCAGGAAAGGGCCCCCGAGATAGAAAGGCTTAATTTGCGGGTCACGAAACAGGAAGGGCTTGTGGGGGTCATAGGCAGAGTTTGGGCACACTTCTTTTCCATTTCTTTGAGCCTATTTTACTTGTTGGGAGGACCTACCACCTAGGGACAAATGCGATCAATGGGCTAATAACTGATGCCACCCTGAGGGAAGGCTTTGTCAGCTTAGTAGTATGGGCCCCCATGATTACTGATGGTGGCCCTCGTCATTTTCCTCCCACTGATCCATCATTCTCTTCCTAAGTCACATGATATAGCTGAATCTAGTTATAGCTCAATGAATAACAGACTTCATGCTGCCCAGCTGTTGTAAACTACAACTCCCAGAAGGCTGTGGGGGCTGTTACAGCTGGAGGAATCTCAATAAGGTTTCTGTGCAGTTTTCTACTCAACTCTCCACCCACCAATGTCCCAGAAGTCTCAGTTGAGTCCTAAATAAACAACAGCAGGGACAAGACAATGTCTGGCCTGGGGATACAAGGCCTTATGGGAGTCACAGGGTAGCCAGCCTTGTTTTAGGCTACCCCCCCTCACATATCCTGTGGCAGGCCAGGCTTTTAGTTGGAGGCAAGCAGCTGCTGTTTCTGCTGATCTCAGGAGGGGAATGGGGGAGATTCCAGAGCGGCTGCATGGAATTCCAGTCGGGGTGAAAGTTCACACTGCTTCCCAGAGACTCTGGGCCTGGCTGAGCAAACAACAGCCCCCATATCAAACCTACAGGTCTTGTGCCGTTTTCTTGGGCTACTGGGGCCAATGTGGGCCCCAGTAGCCCAAGAAAACGGCACAAGACCTGTAGGTTTGATATGGGGGCTGTTGTTTGCTCAGCCAGGCCCAGAGTCTCTGGGAAGCAGTGTGAACTTTCACCCCGACTACAGTACATAAATTGTACAATTTAACCACATACTTCCTGCTTTGTGGAACAACTGCCCATGTGCTTTAATCGAAAATGACCTGAAAGTAGCCATGACTATGTTAAATCCGCACCCTGTCCATAAACCCAGAGAATGCTTCATGTATGTTTTTTTAGCCAAAGTGATCAAAATAGTCACTTTCTATTTAATAAAAGGGAAACGGAACATTTAAAGGAGAACTAGACGCAAATGCCATATTTTACATAATAAACTTTCTGCACTAGCCTAAAGGTTCAGCATCTCTATAGTAGTGTAGATCCAGGCCTTACAACTTGTCACAGGACCTCCCCATCTTGGATTCTGTTAGAAGTGTCAGTGGCACTGCACATATTCGGGGTCTGGGCAGCTGTTGAGAAGCTCAGCTTAGGGGGCGTCACAAATTATCAAGCAGAAAACGAGGCTGGTCTCTCATATAAGCTGATGCTACAGGGCTGATTATAAATTCTCATACTAATTTCCCTGATTCAGCTGCCATGTAATGTGAATCTGAATTACTAATCAGCCTCATATTGTGACATTTACATATAAATATATACAGTATATTGAGAGTCGGTCCCTAAGCTCAAGTGACAGCAACACAGAGCAGTACAGTGAATCAGAAGAAAAGAAGATGGGGGGCTACTGGGGGCATCTTTGAAGGCATAGATCTTCCCTGCTTTGGGCTGGTATCCAATCCAAAAACATGTGCAGCATTCCTGCCCTACTTCATTAGTTAAAGGAACAGTAACACCAAAAAATTAAATAGCTTTAAAGTAATTAAAACAAAGTATTGTTGGTCTGCACAGTTAAAGTTGTGTGTTTGCTACAGAAAGGCTACAGTCCATCTGACCTGCATATGACTAGTGCCAATACTACTTGGCTCGGCTGTGATGTCACACCTATTACATTTAGTGCTGTCTACATCTAATTCCTGTGAGATGGTTTTTCCAGCTTAAATGGCTGCCCTTATGGCTACACAGCAGCTTTGTTTATATAAACTATAGTAGTCTTTTTTTAGGCAAACACACAACTTTCACTAGTGCAGGGCAAAAATACATCGTATTCTAATTATTTTATATACTTTCATTATTTGGTGTTACTGTTGTTGAAATATAGGACATAACCTATCACATGCACAGAACATTCCTTGTATTTATACATATGGGAGGGAGGTGCCATATTGTTTCCCTTAGACAGTACAGTATAAGGGTACAGCTTATTGTGTGCCCAGAACATTCCTTCTCTGTGTATTTGTATTTATACATATGGGTAAGAGGTGCCATGTTGTGTGTGAATGTGATAGGGACCTTAGATTGTAAGCTTTACTTGGCAAAGGCTGATGGGCATGTTATAGGGACCTTAGATTGTAAGCTCCACTGGTGCAGGGGCTGAAGGGAATCTTATAGGGACCTTAGATTGTAAGGTCTATATAACCTAAGGAAAATAATGTGCAGCCCTTTTAATTATGTCGGGGGCCACATGTAAGACTGAACGCTTGCATGTTGCCTGCGCTGTATATGGATGTATTTCCCTCTCCCAGGCAGGAGAATGTTACAGCCCTGGGTATAAAAAGCTGCTCAGTCAGGCTGTGCTGTTTTCCCGGCACCTGGGCTGCGTGTGGTTACCCAGACAGAGCGCTGGGATGCAGGAAGGAGACAGAGCAGACTTCCAACAGACGCCTCCCAGATTACAGAGGTATGTGGGTGGAACCTCACACAGGATGTGTGAGGGGGGGGGGGGGAGGAAGAACTGATTCACTGGGAACTTTTAACCTCTCTCTAATCCTACTCTGTGCATGTGCTGGCTAGGCCTTGGCACTGATGGGGGTTAACACAAAGGGGGGCATTTATCCAACAGTTGCAATGGAAAAACCCTTTTTTTTTTTTTTTTGGTGTTTTTACCAAACTGACTAATTTAACTTTATGGATAATTTATTAGATTTGTGACTCCCGGGACTCCTGTTTTACAACAACTCACCTTCCTCCAACTCCTATTGGAGTCAATGGCAATGTTGGCACTAGGGGGTTTCATTACACTCTCACCCCCACAATCTGTACCAGTGTGGTTTAATCCAGAGCGAGTCAGTGCCATCTTTCCTGTTGTTGGTGGGCACATTTTGGCTGGGCACTTGCAGTACAGTAAACCCAGATTGCGACAAAGGACAGCAGGTCAGCCTGATAGATGGCGCCGACACACCTTCTGAAGCAAAGGGGTGAAAGGTTATTGACTTTGGTCACTGGGTGGCACCGCCCAACAAACTGTCACCCCCTGGTGTTTTTTGTATTTACTTGCCCTTTAAATCTGCCTGGTATGTGCTGCTTTGGTTCATGATTCTTCCTCCTTTGTCAGGAGCAAGTGATATGTAGACAACTGATGACTGACAGGGGCTGTGGGTAGGATTGTATGGAAGCACCCAATCCTGGACTTGCCCAAATTCCAACACTTTTTTTTGCAGAATTTGGATTTGGCCAAATCCTTAAAGGAACGGTTCAGTGTAAAAATGAAACTGGGTAAAATGGATAGACTGTGCAAAATAAAAAATATTTTCAATATAGTTAGTTAGGCAAAAATATAATCTATAAAGGCTGGAGTGAGCAGATGTCTAACCTCTTAGTTAGTAAGTGACTTTAGGGGGGCACATGGGACATAACTGTTCAGTTAGTTTGTGAGCACGCAGGTCACATTCAAATGCAAATACAGGATTTGGTATTTGGCCAATCCAATAAGTAAGGATTTGTTGAACCCCCTTTTTTTCAGCTGGTACCACATTTGTGCTATGCCTACTAGTAGCTAAAGTCTTGTCACTTAGGCCCCTGTGCCAGTAAACACACACAGGGTGATATATAGACACCTGCTATGCTAGTGTGGTGTTTTGTCTGATACTGCCATCCAGAGAAAACCAGCATTGGTCAAAGGTAGACAAAACTCCCTTCTTTCTCCAGGGTCGGACTGGGCCAGCAGGACATGGGAAAAAACCCAGTGGGCCTTGGGCCCTGCCGACCCAGACCTGATCCCTATTGGCGCACCCCACTGACCTTCCTTCCACGATTGCACCTAGTTAAAATTGAATAATGTGCATTCAGGGGAAGTGGCGGGGAGGGCCCCTGGGGGTGTGGGGGACCATAGGGTGGCAGCCCTGCTGAGCCCATCACACACCCCTGTCTGGCCCTGCCTCTGCCAGTCCTAACGTCATCTCAAGGAACACACTGGCAAGGATTTCCCAATGCAAAAATGCTCAAGTGAGCATTACACCGAGCAATATGGCCAATCCCTGGTACGCTGCTCTAAGATGGAAGGACTTGGCCATATAGCACCTATTGTTCCACACTGCTGCCGTGTCCTGAGATCACCCATTCCTAAGGCACCCAGGGCCGCCTTTCAAAATGCAGGTAACTGCATACCAAATGGCTCCTCCCAGGGTGGCGGATTGCCTTACATGCAAACCCCAGAAGAAGAGGAAGGACAAAGTAGCAACTGGTGAAACTGCAGCGGGGCCCCAGGTGTACAATCGGTCCCACTTCTGAAAAAAAAGTCATCTTTCTGTGGGTTTGGGGGCCCCTATAAAGATTTTGCTGTGGGGACATTATTGCTTATACAGCTGGTTTACACGCTGGTTTGTACAGCAACCCTGCATTTATTTTCTCCTTGTATGAATTGCCTTCTCGGGGCTGAAAACAATACCCAAGGTCTAAGCCATATAAAGTGGCAATATAACCTGTTCCTTTGTGCCAGCTTTGCCTCTCCCTGGCTACTTTGTTTGCTTCTCCCGCTGCCTTGCACTACCCCGTTTGCTCACTTTCAAGTCCTCTGCAATTAGGGCCCTGACATCCTTTTCCTTTCCTGTTACTGAGGCTAAATCATCATTTGCTCCCATGTCTTAAATGTTGGATTTAAAGATTTAACAGGCCCTGGCAATGCAGGGGTTATAGGGTTCTCTTGTGCCTTATGGCCCCTGGGGCTCTCGAGCATGGTGTCTGAATGATGCACAATCGAGGCAGCATTGGAGGCATTCTGGAAAGGGAGATCAGCAATAACAATACAAGATTAACCTTGCAAATCATGGGCTTTCCAGTTGCCAGGGTCACTGACAATAGCAACCAGATGTGGTTTAACATTTTAGGCTGAAATGGGGCAAATCCAAAAGACCAACTGTAAAAGTTGCTATGATTCTGTTCTGGAAATTGGTACACAGAACTTGAACCACCCCACACCCATTTGCTGCCTTACCTCTGCCTTGTACATTCGAATGAGACCTTGGTTGACTTTGGACCAGGCAGGGACAGCGCTGATGTTCCACAGCTGGTTGGAGTGTTCTGCAAAAGGTCCAGTCTTCATCTGTCAACAGAAACAAAGAGAAGGGTTATTAGCCAATACCTGTAACCTCTTAGTCTTATAATACATAAGCCAGCCATGGCTGCCAACACCCAGTCCTGGGCCATTATAATTGAGTCTATAGTAAAAAGGCATATTTCTCATACTGATTTGGCCAGGCATTATTGGTCAAGCACATTTTTGGAGCAGCACCGCTTATAAGAAACACCTCTAAGAAACAATGTGAGCAATCTTTTCTCTGGTGTCTTTTTATTGGCTCTTAGAACCTGGAAAGGTGCTGCTGTCCCCTGGTTTGAATCTACTTTACTTATCTGGTGTGTCATTAAATTATTCTTAGGACCCAACTCTTTTATCTTGATACTATGCCAATATTTATAGATCCCAAACTTCAACTACAACCACTGAAATTGACTACTTCCTTAGGTCCTTGAGGTTACCCCAGTAAACAGTAGAACAAAGAGAAAGTCTCGAAGCCAAACTCACCCTAACTGAACTCTGTGAAGCTATTGATAGGTTTCCCACAAGAAAGGCGCCTGGTCCTGATGAATTGCCAATAGAAATTTACAAGAGGTTCAGAGAGGTAATTGCCCCACATCTCCTCCAAATGTTTAAATTATGCTATAATATCTGGTTCCCTTCCGCAATCCCTTTACAAGGCCTCTATAGTTCTACTAAGTAAACCAGGTAAAGATCCCACACAGATGGATGCTTACCGTCCAGTTTCCCTCCTCACAGCAGATATTACAATTTTGGCTAAAATATTAGCACAGAGAGTTGCCAAGGCCCTTCCCATAATCATATCAGAAGACCAAACTGGCTTTATGGCAAATAAAGCAACAGCTTTAAATATTAGAAGGCTCTATTTGAACCTAGCTACCAAGCACAACAACTGGGGGCAACGGGCAGTAGCCGCTTTAGATATCACTAAAGCCTTCGACACAGTCGAATGGGGATACTTATGGCATACTTTACAACGGTTTAACTTCGGGCCTTCCCTCTGTAAGTGGATTAAACTGCTATACCATTCACCCAAAGCAGCTAGAGTGGTAAATGGCTCAAGTCACGAACAATTTTCGCTACAGAGGGGATCTAGACAGGGCTGTCCCCCCTGCTGTTCGCAATAGCTATGGAGCCATTTGCACAAGCTACTAACTTTACCAGCTGGAAAATTGGTGATAGGGAAGAATGCATACAACTCTATGCAGATGACGCACTAATCTATTTGGGTGACCTTGGACCCTCTATAATAACATTGACAAATATAACCTCCAGGTTTGCCCAAATCTTCGGCCTGGTCACCAGCTCAGCTAAATCAGTTATTTTGCCAGTAGACCTAAAACAACTGCCAGATTACCAACCAAATATACCCTTTCCTATAGTCCAGCAATTCACCTACGTAAGCATTGTAATTAAACTCCCCCTATCAGAATACTACAACCTGAATGTACTTCCAGTTAAAGACTATATACAAAAGAAAAATAAAGCCTGAGAATCCCTCCTAATTGCCCCCATGGGCAGAATACACTTGATTAAAATGATACTTCTCCCCAAACTAATGTATGCCCTCCTGCAAGCCCCATGTGTTATTAAAAAAGGTTTTTTTACCGCATTAGATACAATATTTAGGCAACTGATAAGCGATGACGAGTGCCAGCCCATAAGTCTGAATACCCTAATCAAAGGTAAATCCCAAGGGGGAGCAGCATTCCCAAATATACAGTATATCTATACTACATGGCAGCTCAACTAAGCCATATAGCACCCTGGGCTGAGGATGCAAATCATCAGTCACTGCACCATCTATACAAAACCTTTCTAGGGACCTCCTATACCCCCTTCCAGTGGTTACTTATCAAAGGACCAAAACCAATAGCCTATCCCAAACAGGTTATTATGCATATACGTCAAATCTGGCAAAAAAACGCTGCATATTATGCAAATTAAAAACATGCTACCCCAGACCCCGCTATGGGAAAATCTATATTTTGCAAACCTAGCTAAACTAGGGGGTAATCCCGTATGAGAAAGGTGCGGCATTTGCACTATAGGTGATGTTTGGCATGGAGGCTCTGTAGCTTCTTTCGATAACTCTCAAGCAGTTATTTCACTTACCTGCACATCAATGGTTGAAATATATCCAAGTTCAAAAATGTTTGAAATCACAAAACAATAAAAACACCATCCTTCTTGCCCAATACTCGTTAACTAATCGTTTACAACAAAGCTCAACTAGAGGCCTTATTTCTAATTTATATCAAGAACTTCATGCTAAATTGCACAATAAGCCCCTTGAAACCCTTAGAAATAAATGGGAACGAGATATAGGCCGCTGTGATGATGACGAATGGGATCAGTTCTTGGAATACCCTCTATTGATATCTCTGAACTATAGAGATCACATGATCCAATTATATTTTCTCTGCCAATTACACAAACTGTTTCCAGGATCCCCCTCAGAATGCCCTAGATGTGGTATACAACAAGCCTCCTTTATACATATGGTTTGGTAATGCCCAGTATTAGCAACATACTGGAAAGAGGTCCTTGATACCATAGACACAGTGCTGGGAATACAACTTTCCAGAAACCCGCGGGTATCTTTATTTGGTTATAGGATTACAAGACTCATACACACGGTATCAAAGCACCTTTATAAATGAAGCAACTATTCACAGCAAAGAAGCTTATTACAAGGAAATGGAAGCAGTCCACACCTCCCAATGGGTTTTAGAAGTTAAACATATAGCCACCCTGGAGAATCTTATCGGAAAAAGGGTAGCCCCAAAAAATACCACAAAATATGGGATAAATGGCTGGATTGGGTCACCTAAGTTGCAACTCACTGTGCTATGCTGAGGGGAAAAATTGTTTATGATTCAAATGTGTTAAACCATAATGTATTATTGTTATGCTATATAAAGCAATAAATGCAATAAATGCTTACGAGGTTATTACTGTGTAATTAATGTTGTTACTTATGCATTGTATATATTGATACTGTGAAATCAAAATTCAATAAACGCATGAAGTTAAAAAAAAATTATTCTTAGGACCATGATTGTTATGACTCAGAAGACTGCCTATAATAAACTATAATATCTGCCAGAAACTTCTCCACATTCAATCTTCTTTATAAAAGTAGGGTTTCCACTCATAGGGACCTGAGTGTATCACTCATGTATTATAAGGGATAATTGTAGCCCCTACTGTAAGTGATAAGGATATTAGAAGTCACTGAGGGGTGCTATGACTATATAAAGGCACAAGGCTGCAGGCTGAGTTATACAGGGAACTCTGAGTATCACATATATTATAAGGGATAATGTATATCCTATGAGTTCTGTGTCCTTATAAAGGAAAAGGAAGGGAGCTCTGCATCTTCTAATAACCTTTTATTTCACAGTACAATTTAATGCTAAATTTGTTTTAAAAACATCACTTTTTACAACTTTTGCTGCACTAGATGTTCCTAAGAATTCTATAAGTTACCATTCATTTTTGTGCATTTATGGTACTCTGTATATTGTACACAATCTGTAGTAGTTCTGCCATTGCTACAATTTAATAATAAATCGTATATATAGTTTCTGTCGATGGGATGGTGCAGTTAAGGCAGAATATTAGGGGCTATTGCTGGAAGACACGAGGTAGGAGAAAGGTTATAATTATCACTTTCTAACATCAGAGCGCTGCTGATCTCATAAGCTGACAGCCTTTTGTGCTCCCCACTTCCTGTATAACAGGACGCCGCTCAGCCTGCCAATTGTAGGGAACCATTGTAAATCCAGGCTTTTCATTCGATCCAAAATTCCTGGGTTCTGTGATAGGACTGGGCCACAGCTAGGCTTATTCAAAATGTATTTGGATTTAGTATTTATTTCCTATTTTTTGTAATTGATTTTTATACTAAAAGTTTAAAGGCTGGCCTTGTATGGTCAGTTTAACTGAAACGTTGC
Source organism: Xenopus tropicalis (assembly GCF_000004195.4). Lineage (NCBI taxonomy): Eukaryota > Metazoa > Chordata > Amphibia > Anura > Pipidae > Xenopus > Xenopus tropicalis. The sequence goes on along the minus strand of NC_030684.2, from coordinate 21,736,792 downwards.
CATAGGGCAGCCGTAAGTAAATTCCCATTAAACAGAGGTGGGTTAGAAATCTATCACTGTCACTGGAGACACCGCCAGACTCTCAGTCAATGGGAGGGGTGAATATGGCCCATCTACAGAGATTCTTACCTCAATGCTAGGACCACCCTGTGTGTAGATTTCATAAAGGGGAACTGAACCCACAACCTGTTTTTTTTGCATTCTAAAGGTGTGGTTCACCTTTTAAGTAATTGTGTTATAGCATGGCAAATTTTAAGCAACTTTTCAATTAGTCTTCATTAGTCATTCATTTTTATAGATTTTGAATTATTTGCCTGCTTTTCCTAACTTTTTGGAGCTTTTAAATGGGGGTCACTGACTCCAAGCAGCCAAAAAACTCTGTTTTATTGTTATTATTACTTATTTATACCTTATGTTTCTATTGAGACCCTGTCCTATTCATATTCCAGTCTCTAATTCAAACCACTCCCTGGTTGCTAAGGTAATTTGGACCCTAGTAACCAGATAGCTGCTGAAACGCCAAACTGTAAAGCTGCTGAACAAAGGAGAAATACCTAAAAACCTACAAATAATAAAAAATGAAGACCAATTACAAATTCTCTCAGAATATTACTCTCTACATCATACTAAATGTTGACTCAAAGGTGAATAACCCCTTTAAGCAACTTCCCACTATCCATTTGTATTTTCACTGGTCTGTGCTTTCAATGACCATTATATTTACACAATGTCTGTCTGGCTGTTTATATTCTCTGCTCTGCCGGTTCTGACTCCTGAAACAACCGATTCTGTTGGGGGAAACAAAGGCAGTGTTCAATATCAATTATATTTACATCACCAGACCACTGCCTGACTCTCAGTCCTTGGAAGAGTTATGTGGCCATCTACAGAGTTTCTGACCGGTGTTCTAGGACCACACATGTGGATTTATTAAAGGGGAACTTAACCCACAACTTTTTTTGTTTTAAGCAACTTCCCAGGATCCATTCGTTACACATTTTCACTGTTCTGTGTGTAAATATAATAGTTATTGAAAGCAATGTGTATCTGGCTGTTTATATTCTCTACTCTGCCGGTTCTGACTCCTGAAACAGCCGATTCTGTGGGGGAAACAAACACAATATCAATTACATTGACAAATAACTTTACAATTATGGGAAATGTTTAATGAATGGATATTGGAAAGTTGCTTAGAATTGTGATTTCTGTCATTAGGAATTCATGTGTTTACTGTTATTTGGGGGGGGGGGGGGGTTACCTTGCTTTTTAGGGCTTAGTATCCACATGATCTGTGGATTATGAGACAGCATGTACAGATGGAGCAGCACCAAGGCTGCAAACCATTTTTTTCCTCCACTTCAGCGCTTGTGTAGGTTTAAAAATAGGTTGGAAAAAATGGTCTGCGAGTGAGAGAGAGAGAGCGAGCGAGGGGTCTGCTTAAAGACAAAGGGAGATAGGCAGAAAGAGAAACTGCAGGAGTATGGGCTATAGCGAAAGACTTATCACATGATGGAAGGAGAGGGGGAGAGAGAGAGGGGCCAATCTTTCAGTAACCTCAGGGGGATTGTATGAGTCAGAGAAGCCATATTGAGCAGGAAATTACTCACAGGCCCTGCGTTCCTGACTCTGCCCTCCCCAGAGAATGAGCCTTTTGTAAATGGTTCCTCAGTCAGTAAGAGGAGGGGAGCCAGGGAGAGGGGGGGGGGGGTGAGGGATAGATGAGAGCAGCCCCTTCCTGTCAGTTCCTTCCCTTTCAGCAGAAATATGAACCCTCCCTTCTCTAGAAAAGGAAAAAAAATTCTCCTCCAAATTTAGAAGGACAGAATGAAGCAGAGACTGTGCTGTGAAATGTGCCGGGCTAAAAGCGAGTCCACATCACGCACTGTGCCTTTTTCTTGTTCCACAGCTCGCTGAGCTCACTCTATGAGGTTGGACAGGTTTTTCTGTTAACCCCCTGGGGCCCCCGCAAAGGCATTAGCATGAGAGATGGCACGGTGGGGGGGGGGGGGGGGGGGGGACCCGATTAAAGGTTCTCTGTGAATTAATATGGGAGGTATTTATGTGAGAAGAAAAGGGGAGCCGTTTGCTTGGGGTTCAGTTGTTTCAAAGGGATTTGGAGAGAAGCCACACTGGCCTGCGTGTGTGAAAACAAATCTAGCGATTTGCCAGGGGCTGCACTGTCTGTTCCCCACCCCATGAAGTCACTAAGGAGACAAACTTGTTAGCACAAGCGAGCGCTGTCACATGGGCAGAATATTCACCAAAGAGTTTAGTTTAAAGCTCGCCTCAAATCTAAAGGGGAAGGGGGGCACCGTCCTCTTTCTCTCACAGTATAGGAACCATCAATGCTTCAGGCTGACTATGGGAAATAAGTGGGTCTCTGTTATAGCATTTACACTCAGCTCTGTGTGTAGAAATCCATAGCAATCAATGATCCCCGTATCTTCATATCTTTTGGCTTAAGGGAGAGGTTTTACCACTGGATTCTGACATTTGGTAATTCGTAACAAGGTTACAGATATATAGAAACACTGGGGTAACAGTCACCCTGCTATAGTTCCAGGGGTACCCAGGGCACAAATAGGCACTCACCCCAAATCTCCCCCTAACTGGCCTTCAGGCTGGGCCCCCTTAGCTCATAACAAGGTTACAGATATATAGAAACATTGGGGTAACAGTCACCCTGCTAAAGTTCCAGGGGTACCGAGGGCAAAAATAAGCACTAATCCCATATCTTAACCCTAATCAACATTCAGGATGCCCCCGCTGCTTTGGATTTCCCTAGAGGGGCAGCCCAACAGTTTGGTAATTTCTGCCCTTATCTGTTTGCATTGCTTCCCTGAAGTCAGTTGCACCACTAGAGAAGCAGTAATGTAAATGGACTGAGCTAAGAAGCACAGCAGAAGGAGCAGCTGCGGCTCCTGAAAGGGGCAATTGTTCCGGGGTCTCGCCATATGGGATGTTCTAGGGATCTCTCTATACAATATGTCACCCTACTCCAAATAGTAACTCCCCACCACCATTAGTACAGTTGTAATATGTAACAATCATGCCGGTTCTGGATAAAAACAAGCAGCGATACAAGCATATTCCAACATGCAGAGGTTCCTTAGGCAAAGGAGGGAAAGTACATCGGGAGCTGAGGGAGTGAAAGCTCTATGGGACACGGCTAGATAGTCCATGGTCTAAGTGATATGACCTTACCTCTGTTATAAACAGGATGCACTCTAGGAACATATAATCTTTGTGATGTTCATTCACAACCTTCTCATCCACAAAATGCCTAGGTTCCAAAATGGAATGATCTGCAGAAGAAAGGCATTTGATCACTTCAAAGACGTGACTTCTCCAAAGCCACTTGTTTTATTGTAGAGGTTACCTTTAATTTAGTATCTCTCTCTATAACAGGGCATTAGTTTGCAGTGGCACAGATCCTATCTGATCCCCCCCCCCCATTGTAAGCACCAGCCCTGCCCTGCTTTATGGCTGAGATTCTAGCAATCTGTATAACAGAACATTGTGTCACAGTGGCACAGATCCTATCTGATCCCCTCAATGGAAGCAGCAGTCATGCCCTGCTTTATGGCTGAGATACTAGCTATCTGTATAACAGAATTCTGTCACAGTGGCACAGATCCTATCTGATCCCCCATTGTAAGCAGCAGTCCTGCCCTGCTTTATGGCTGAGATTCTAGCTATCTGTATAACAGCATTCTGTCACAGTGGCACAGATCCTATCTGATCCCCCCCATTGTAAGCAGCAGTCCTGCCCTACTTTATGGCTGAGATTCTAGCTATCTGTATAACAGCATTCTGTCACAGTGGCACAGATCCTATCTGATCCCCCCCATTGTAAGCAGCAGTCCTGCCCTACTTTATGGCTGAGATTCTAGCTATCTGTATAACAGAGAATTCTGTCACAGTGGCACAGATCCTATCTGATCCCCCCCACCCCCATCTTAAGCAGCAGTCCTGCCCTGCTTTGTAGCCGAGATTCAGCTGTTTGGGCCTCTTTGTACTTGAAATGGCAGGGCCTATTCAGAGTCCCAGTCCGGGCCTGGTTCTGTGATAATGGTCTGTATAGAAGAAATCTCTAATTGAGATATATGGTTTTAGGGGGCTGGAAATTGGCAACCTTTTGCATGTTTCCATCACCTATAAGCTGAGCACTTCCCCATATAAAAGGAAGAAACTGGAAGTCGTCTAGGCCCCAGACCCCTTGGCTGCCCGCCGGTTCCATCCGGTAGGTCTTCTGCAGCTTCCTCATGACTTCTAGATACCTTTAGAGATAAAGAGAGATCGGTATGAAAGGTGGATCATCGCACCACTTCTCATGTATATATTGTATTATAGGGGAGCTAGGAGTCTGATATCCCTTCTCTCCAATTCTATTCTCTGCCCCTCATTAGCACCACTTACCGATTAAATACTCTGAAGACTATGGCTAGTTGGTCGTCCACCTTGAGAATGCCAATCTTACACAGGCAGCACAGGAAAGCGGCAAAGGCAGCCTCGTGACCTACATAATAAGAGAAGAGGCTGTGAGACAAGGATACAGAGGATCGTTACAGAGTCCCGTGCCTATTATTATAACGAGCCTAGCATCTACTATAGTAACTATTAAAGGCATCTCCAAGGTACAGCCTTACATGTGCCTAATCTAATTCTTTGTATCATACAGACATCTTGCTATGGTGGAGGCCTTATTTTTAAAGGGTTTTTTAAACCCCCAAAAATTAATTGATGCAAATATACTTTTGAGTACTTTCAATGTTCTACTTGCAGCTGACTTACAAAGGTAATTACTGATTGGTTGCTATGGGTTACTGCCCAGGTGCAAATCTGCCCAGTGTTGGTAAATGAGCCTAGGGGGCTGATTTACTAATCCACGAATCCGAATGGGAAAAATTCGGATTGGAAAACGAACATTTTGCGACTTTTTCGTATTTTTTGCGACTTTTTCATAGCCGTTACGACTTGCGCGAATTGTCGCAACTTTTCCATAGCCATTACAAATTTCGTGAATTGTCGCGACTTTTTCATAGCCATTATGACTTTCGTGAATTGTCGCGACTTTTTCATAGCCAGTACGACTTTCGCGAATTGTCGCGACTTTCGTATTGAGCGCTCGAAAAAAACGCAAAATACCGATCATTACGAAAAAAACGCATTCGGAAAAGATAAAAAGATATTAGATAGATAGATAGATAGAAAGATAGGATGGTGTTAGCCTGGTGATAGTATGACTGTAGGCACACACTTGCTGCATCCTGTATGGAGTGTAGAGACAGAAGGTGCCTTATTATAGAGTGTTGTGCGGCACATTGCGTGTTTCCTTGCAGCCTGTAAAACATTTGTAGCTGCTACTGTCAACCCATGAGGCGAGGGGACACAAACCATTTGAGAGTGACTAACGGAGTACAAGAAATGATGTCAGGCAGAGGAAAAAGGCACAGAACACAGAATGCAGTGGGCTAACAATGACTACTGCAGGCACAGCACACATCTGTAGCAACAGGGCCCCCTAGTGGGCAAATACAGAAATAGCAAGCTTCTCCCCCTGCATTCAAATAAATTGTTAGTGACCTTTACATAATGCCGCTGTTAATTAGCACTGGGTCTTCTGTCAGTGGAAGCTTCTCCTTAGCCCCCTATAGGTGCCACTATGGGGTTGAAAATCTTACCGTCCCAAGATCCTGTAATCTTTGCAGAGAGTTACCTGTGCCATAGTCAATGCGGGTAGAGTTTCCAACAGATTCTTTTAGGTATACAGCCACTTCGGGCACCGCTGCACTCAGATGCACCGGGATCACCGTGGAAACAAGATTCTCTGCTTCCTAAGTGAACAAAACTCAAGCAATAACCTGACATTTTAGCCCATTATCTGCTCTTCTCTGCCTTGTTCTGATGGCAAAAGTGGCATTAAACTTCATACCAAAAAACAGTCCTGCTGGTCTGCACTCCCTTAGACAGTACAGTATAAGGGTACAGCTTATTGTGTGCCCAAAACATTCCTTCTCTGTATATTTGTATTTATACATATGGGAGGGAGGTGCCATAGTGTTTCACTTAGAACAGGGGTCCCCAACCTTTCTTACTCGTGAGCCACAGTCAAATGTAAAAAGACTCAGAGAGAAACACAAGCACCATAAAAGTTAATGGAGGTGCCAAATAAGGGCTAAGATTGGCTATTAGGCAGCCTCTATGCACACTATCAGCTTACAGGGGGCTTTATTTGGTAGGCAATCTTGTTTTTATTCAACCAAAACTTGCCCCCAAGTCAGGAATTCAAAAATAACTACCTGGTTTGGGGACACAGAGTATTCAAGGGATTGGTGAGTAACGTGTTGCCCCCGAGCCACTGGTTGGGGATGACTGCCTTAGATATTACAGGGAATATTTAACTGGCACAAAAAACACTGTGGTCGCTTCCTCATCTTCTGTTCCACAGACAAACAAGGAAAACCACACTACCAATGCAGAACCACTAGGGGCTGTGATTGTTGTCTATGGTGAATCTACCAAGGCAAGCTACACAAGCAAATTCTATGGGCGTATTTATAACATTGGAGACAAACATCACTGGTGAAGTTGCCCATATCAACAAATAAGATCTTTGCATTTGTTCTCTAACTTGAATTCAAATCTAATTGCCGATTGGTTGCTATGGGCAACTTCACCGGTGATGGTGATATTTGTCTTCAATCTGTTATTCTGACCACTAGGGGCACTGTTTCCATGGCATTTCATGTTATCTTAGCTGGATTTGATTTATGAAAAATTAGTTACAAACGGGGTACAGTTCTCCTTTAAACCAAGGCCAGTAGGACCTGTGCCATGCCACTGATGAAACACAGCCATTGCCAGGGTGTGCAGCTTTCCGGTTGTGCCCACCTTATCGAGCTTGGCGTACCAGGTGCGAAAGGCCTTGTTGCCGAATCGGGAAGGTTGGTCTACCGGGGGCATCTCATCGATCCAGCGATTCAAGGTATCGAGCAGAGACATCAGTTTGTGGATCACCTGTACCCAAGGGATATAAACAGTTAGGTTAGCAAGCACCATGGCAGATGGAGCACATATGGTTATGCTTTCTAACAAAAAGGGCACCCCATTCTTTAAGAGCAGGCTGGCCCCTTTCCCATAGGCTGTTACTTGGACTTTCTGGCCTCAAAGGCAGCAAGTCGCCTGGGGTGCAAGATGTGGCCCTACTCCTTGCCAGCATATCCTGTACAGATGATTTCACTTTCGGTTACCTTTTGTATGGCAGTCAGTTGTGACAATAGCCTCCCTATAGCACAGTGCTCACGATGGACAGATCTATTTTTCAGGTACAGAGCCAACAGCATGAATCATGCCAAGACAACCTAAGAGTTGAACTGGTCATCAAGGATGCCAGGGGATCTCTGGACTGTACACAAAAAACAGGCACTAGACAGCATGACTAAAATTTGAAGTGCCTCCCCAAAAGTCCTAAATCTGGCATTATTGCAAGGGAGTACCCTGCAGTCAAACAAAATGACTCCTACTGTACTGTCCTGGAGCAACAATATAGCACCTCCCTCGCATATGTATAAATACAAATATACAAAGAAGAAATGTTCTGGGCACACAATAAGATATACCCTCATACTGTACTGTCCTGGAGCAACAATATGGCACCTCCCTCCCATATGTATAAATACAAATATACAGGAATGTTCTGGGAACACAATAAGCTGTAACGCCCATACTGTACAGTCTAAGGGAAACAATATGGCAGCTCCCAGTCCTGTGTATAATAGGAGGACTGTTCTGAACACATACAAACTACACCTTGATATTTTATGGTGTGTTTCAGGGAGCACAAGTGGAAGATAAACGCTACATGTAAACCTATTTATCCTCGAGAAGCAGAAAGGGCTGAGGCACACAATTCAGAGGACAGGCGGTTGGCATTTATTTCATATACACAGACTCTCTCCAGGCCATGCTAAAGGATCCAGCTGCGGGCAGGCAGGATTCTCGCTGTAATTAAGACCCAGGCGGAGAGGCCTTTGTTAAATAGTGCCGATGATTTACGTGGCCACCAGCCTCCCAGCCATAGGCAGCTCATTACGGGCAACCAGGTTTTTTTCTCTCTCTCTAGTTCCTTTCCAAAGGCTACAGGCTGAGTAATAGCAAAGGGGCTGCTGTACCTCTAGGCTTCAGAGCTGGGGAGGAGGGGGAGGAGGGTGGGGGGGGGAAGGGACAGTCACGCATCCATTGCTTTTTAAAGGGATTAAAAGCAGCAGAGTTGTTTGCATGGAGAAGGCTCCAGCTGCCAGCACAGGCAGCCTAATACATAATTAAAGAGACACAAGTGTCTGGGTCCCTTCTGAAAGGCAGTGTGCAAGTGCAGGCGGCTCTCTATTGTCCGGCTAAATTAATATTGCAAGGAAAAGCAATAGGGTGCATGTCCTGCGTCGCCAGGGTCAGCGGCAGGAAAACGGCGGCTAAGAGCCGCTCCGCCAGCTGAATAATATTCTGCCCCGACGATGCGCAAGTCCCAAATAAAATGTATAAAAAAAGAAAAAGTGCACTGTTACTAACAACACGCCAACCTATCTGCTGCCCTTCTCCTGAACTCGCCGAGCCACCACAAAAAAATCCATTTCCAGCCCCTGCTCTGCGGTCACCTGTTCCCTCCTGGAAGAGCCGCTGCGAATAAAGATGACAGATTATTGTATGAAGCGTTTCATTTCGGATAAATCACACCGTATCAACACCCCCCCCCTTCCACTATATCCCCAAGTTCTGCAAGGACAGGCAAAGCCAAATTCTTTATGATGCCAAACTTGATCTTTCTCTAGAGACGGGAAAATAACGGCCCGATTTATGTTGTACCGGTTCCTCTGCCCCTATAAGCACAATTCAGCAGGAACAGCCCCCTTTGCTCACAGCCTGTACAGAGAGATACCATAAAACTATGGCAGCATAGGGTTTCCCCTTGTACTAAGCACAATTCAGCAGGAACAGCCCCCTAAGTTTGCTCATAGCCTGTACAGAGAGATACCATAAAACTATGGCAGCATAGGGATTCCCCTGTACTAAGCACAATTCAGCAGGAACAGCCCCCTAAGTTTGCACATAGCCTGTACAGAGAGATACTATGGTAGGAAGAAAATAATAAGGTCCAGCACTGCTAAGCACTATATTAGAGATAGGCAGCATCTTGGGCGCCCACGATCCTCCAGTAAACTCAGCTGACAGAGGGATGCTGGGAGTTTATAGTTCCCTAACGGCTGAAGTATTTTGGTTCCTGCTCTACAAGGAAGGAATTTGGCTGTAATTGCTTTCAGACCAGGACACCACTACCGTTATAATGATTACCAGGCCTGACTGGGTGGCCAACGATCAGTACAGATTGTCCTTCCACCAAAAATACACGTATAGTCAATAAAATGACACACGCAGCATCCCAGTACTAACTACAGACTGTATGTAGGGACAGCACCCTAACATCTTGTCACACATCCCCAAGTCAAAGAGCTTGCAGTCTAATTACTGGCCATAATATGTATGGCCACTTGTGCAGTTACTGTCTGTTAAGCCCAAAGCCCAGCCAGTCAGATACCTATGCAGTACTGGCCTCCTTACGCCAGAAAATAGAAAGCAATTAAAAAGTCTTTCTTTGGGTTTTGTTATGTATATTGATAAGTTTCATGAAGATGAATGGCATTTTAGGACTTGCTTGTGTCTTGTCCCAATTATTTCACTAGAGGGAGTACCATATATTATATAATATTATATATATATCGGCACTCACCAATATCGGGGCAACGGCTGGGTGCTGACAAAAGTAATGCATCAAACTCAACAGTAGAAAGCACTCACAGCTGCGAGTGCTTTCTACTGTTGAGTTTGATATAGATATATATATATATATATAGATATATATAGATATAGATATATATAGATATATATATATATATATATATATATATATATATATATATACATACATACATACAGTGAGGAACATAAGTATTTGAACACCCTGCGATTTTGCAAGTCCTCCCACTTAGAAATCATGGAGGGGTCTGAAATTCACATTGTAGGTGCATTCCCACTGTGAGAGACAGTATTTAAAAAAAAAAATTCAGGAAATTACATTGTATGGTTTTTAAAGAATGTATTTGTATTGCACTGCTGCACATAAGTATTTGAACACCTAGCAATCAGCAAGAATTCTGATTCTCAAAGACCTGTTGGGTTAATGCCTGACGAGGCGCAGGGCGGATATTTTCGGCAAGCGGAAAATCACTTGCTGAAAATACCGCCCTATGCCTCCTATATGTGCCTGCACTTGAATGAATGGAATACGCTCGGGTGCTGGCACATGTAGCCGAAATACACATAAAAACGCGAGATAATGCAAAGTCTCACGTTTTTATGCGTATATTGGCTACATGTGCCTGCACCCAAGTGTACCTCATTTATTGGGGTGCAGGCACATGTAGGAGGCGTAGGGCGTAATTTTTAGCAAGCGATTTTCCGCTTGCCGAAAATATCCGCCCTACGCCTCGTCTGACATTAGCGTAACTCTGCCTTTAAAAAGTCCACCTCTACTCCACTAATTAATCTAAATTAGTAGCACCTGTCTGAGCTCTTTAAAGACACATGTCCACCCCAGACACCAGAGAAAAAATTGTGGACCTCCACAAGGCTGGAAGGAAAGCACCCCATGCAGGAAAGCCTCCAGAATAGGACTTAACCCCCGAGCTGCCAGGCAATCCTTGCAGTAACATTCAAGAAAAGTTCTGCAACATAAAACCCCCCCAGCGGGGGCAGCAGGATCCCTTACAAGTGGTTACACACAGGGCTTCCCAGAATGCACACACCCACACAAGCAGGGATCTTCCTTAGGATTCCATTAGCTCCCTGGGATAAAGTCAGGATTAATGTCCGGGAAACAGGTAATGATGATTCCATTGTTCTGCTCTTAGTGGCGCATCTGTGTTTCCCTGGCTCCATCATGTGACCTCATGCCAGGCTTGGGTCAGTCTTGTGACCACCACGTGTATAGCAGAATGGCCACATAATAGCCGCCTCACTCAGTACAGAAGTCAGTAAAAAGAATAAAAAAAGAGGGGGGGGGGGGTCTAAAAGAATATTCTGTAGAGCCCAGTAATTTTGTACCTACCTCTGAGACTTTATAATCATCGGTCAGTTTCTTCCCCTTGACTCCCTCATTCAGCGCGAGTACGAATCCCATGTAATCTGTGTAGGCCTGAGGGAAGATGCACAGGTTCAGAAAAAAACTGTGAGCAACTTTTAAAGGAAAAGTAAAGCCTCAAAAAGTAATATTGAATTGATTGCTCCTCTTTTTGCACTTTTGCAATTTACATTTTTTCAGTAGTTTTTGCTCTGCTAATATAATGAATTTGAAACAACAGTGCCACCTGCTTGTCATTAAAGCAAACAATTTAGAAGAGGAATATTTGCCCTACTTAGAAGTGACTAGAGAAGCACGCCCCTTCTCTTCTCACTTACTGATTTTTCTCAGCAGGAACAGCCCCCTAAGTTTGCTCATAGCCTGTACAGAGAGATACCATAAAACTATGGCAGCATATGGATTCCACTGTACTAAGCACAATTCAGCAGGAACAGCCCCCTAAGTTTGCTCATAGCCTGTACAGAGAGATACCATAAAACTATCGGATTCTAGCCAGATGTATAGTCACTGGGAAAGCAGGGGATTCAACTGCACCATGGCCCACCCCTTCCGTGTGCCCACCAAGAAATCTGCTTGATGTGCCCCAAAATTCCACCATGCCCCATGAGTCCTAAAGCACAGCGAGGGCTATTGCTCAGGGTCCTACTTCAGGTTTGCCACTGGTTCTAGCTATTTAGCTCAACAGCAGGTGTAGCAGGTTAGATAAGATAATAAAGCAAGGGCAGAGGAATATTCACCATATTCTATACAGATTCCTAGGGGCTGTCGGTCAGGCATGTATCATATAAAGTAATGATGGCAACAAATGTGAGTGTTACAGCTCCCCTCCCCTTACTGAACTGGGAGGTGGCCTAATCCAAGGACCCACTTACTGTAACCTGCTTAAGATATCCAATGCAAGCGCTGGATAATTATATAGTGAGGGGCAGTGCGGTTCTCAATCTTGCCTTAAGAGGGAGCTCTGAATATTAAAGGCTGCAGGGACTGGCAGGTTTTTATATTATGTGAGAGGCTGCCACAGTATCATAATGAATTTGTATGGCACCAACATATTCCCCAGCACTGTACTAAAATGATACATCATTCCTATCTGCCCCAGTGGAGCTTACAATCTAAGGTCCCTATCACATTCTCATCAGTCACTGCCCCAGTGGAGCTTACAATCTAAGGTCCGTATCACATTCCCATCAGTCCCTGCCCCAGTGGAGCTTACAATCTATGGTCCCTATCGCATTCCCATCAGCCCCTGCCCCAGTGGAGCTTACAGTCTAAGGTCCCTATCACATTCCCATCGGTCCCTGCCCCTGTGAAGCTTACAATCTAAGGTCCCTATGACATTCCCATCAGTCCCTGCCTCCACGGAGCTTACAATCTATGGTCCCTATCACATTCCTATTAGTCCCTGCCTCAGCAGAGCTTACAATCTAAGGTCCCTATCACATTCCTATTAGTCCCTGCCCCAGTTGAGCTTACAATCTAAGGTCCCTATCACATTCCCATCAGTCCCTGCCCCAGTTGAGCTTACAATCTAAGGTCCCTATCACATTCCCATCAGTCCCTGCCCCACTGAAGCTTACTATCTAAGGTCCCTATCACATTTCTATCAGCCCCTGCCCCAGTGGAGCTTACAGTCTAAGGTTTCTATTGGCCCCTCTCCTACTTGTTCTGCATTCTGACATTCTAACCAGTACCTGGTTACTAGTGGTCAGTCTCCTTAGCAATGAGTTTGCTTGGTAAGTAGCACAGGAAACCTTTAAAAGCCACAAAAATACAAATAAAAAACAATAACCCCCCCCACACACATACACCCATCAAAGGGGAACCTTTGAGGGATAACTAAGTACTTTTTGAACACCAAAGTTGTAATAAAGTTAAATTCTCATTTCAAGTCAGTGTATCTTATTCATGGGTGTTAGTGCAGCAATAAGGCACAATAATGTTTATATTAAGAAGGCAGAATTAATTTCCAACACATTATACACATAATAAGCCAGGGGTCCTGTGGCAGGGGGTGCCCCAAGATTAAAAAAAAAATGTGATTTGCAGGTCATGTGGTGTCATGAGTGCTTGGCTTGCGAGAGTGGGTGGAGTTTTGGCATAACAAGTGGTGTGGCCAGCCAGATTAGCCATGTGGCCACACCTGCATTTTTTCCCTAGTGGGGTTTTTACTTGTTGGTAGGGCCCCCCCAACCAGGGTTCCATGTGTGCTAATAACTGGGGGTCTCAGCAGTATGCAGCCCCATGAGTACTGATGATGGCCTTGCATACTGCTCATAATTTTGGGGAACATTCCTAGCCTACCCTCACCCAGCCTACACCTTAGCCAGCATTAGATTTAGAATTTATTTAATACTTGCACTTAACCCACCACCTCCTATGACATCATCAAAAGGGCGGGATGTCGCTGGTAAAATTACCAAAGGGGGTGGATATCTGCAGTGGGTGGGAAAAGATAGGCCCACCTGCACCTATGGGTGCTGTGGGTTTGGGCCGACCCCTGCAGCACTAGCACTTAATTATCATGGGGCAGGGACATGTATAAACCCAGATGACAGCAAAGAGGAGCCTTGGTCAATACCTGTGATCGCTTCCACTTCATCATGTCTGGAACCATGTTAATCTCCTTCTTTGGCACAATGAACGTGTGTCCGACGAGGGACGGAGGGATCTCATCCTCAACATGACCTGCCCAACAGGAAACACCCAGCAGTTAGCGGCGCTGATTTACAAAGATGGTTGCCAAACTGCACCAGCGCCAATGCCCACAGCAACCAATCAGATGCTTGCTTACATTTTCTAAGAAATATGGGTTTAGGGGTGCAGACCTAAATTATACAGTTACTGCAAAAGCTTCCAGAATGCCAGCCAGATACAAACGGAATGAAAGCAGACTGCCGGGAGGTTCTGCAGCAGCTAAGGAATATATTCTATGAAGAGCCTGGGAGAGGGGGCAGGGATTACTAACGTGCCAATATACCTTCCTTTAAGGTAACAGCTCAAAAAAAAAGCCTTTTCTAGGGCCCCACATTCTTCAAGTGTTGGGGAACAGATCAGGCTGCTCGTATACACAGGCCCCCCCATATGGTTGCCACCTGGCTGGTACAACCTGACCAGTAAATATGATCTGTGTACCATTATTATTATAGGGATTGGTTCAGCTTTAACTTTTAGTATGTTATAATGGCCACTTCTTAACAACTTTTCAATTGGTCTTCATTTTGTATTTTTATAGTTTGCTTTTCTTTATATAGAGGGTCACTGAAAAAATTGAAAAAAACTATCGCTCTCTAAGCCTACAATTTTATAATTTTTGTTACTTTTTATTCCTTATCTTTCAGTTCAGGTCCTCTCATATTACATTTTACATTACATTAACATTTATTTATAAAGCGCCAACATATTCCGCAGCGCTGTACAATAAGTGGGTTACATACATGGACATACAGAGTAACATATAAAGCAATCAATAACCGATACAAGAGGTGAAGAGGGCCCTGCCCAAAAGAGCTTACAATCTACAAGGAGAAAGGGTTGAGACACAAGGTGTGGGAATGGGCATGACCAGAGTTGTAAGAGGTGGGGCACAGGGTATTGCTAAACTAGATTAGGGTAAGCTTCTCTGAATAAATGTGTTTTTAGAGATCTCTTGAAGGCAGAGAGATTGGGAGAAAGTCTGATAGTTTGTGGGAGCGAATTCCAGAGAAGGGGGGCAGCCCTTGCAAAGTCTTGAATGCGAGCGTGTGAGGAGGGAATGAGAGAGGAGTTGAGGAGCAGGTCAGTAGAGGAGCGTAACAAGCGGGTTGGATGGTACCTAGAGATGAGTTCAGAGATATAGGGTGGGGCAGAGTTATGAACTGCTTTAAATGTGAGGGTCATTAGTTTGAATTTTATCCTGGATGGTAGGGGAAGCCAGTGCAGGGATTGGCAGAGTGGCATGGCAGAGGAGGAGCGGTTGGAGAGGTGTATGAGCCTGGCAGCAGTATTCATTATGGACTGGAGAGGGGACAGTCTTTGGAGGGGAAGGCCAATTAATAGGGAGTTACAGTAGTCCAGGCGAGATATTATAAGAGAGTTAATAAGAATTTTGGCAGCATCTTGGGTGATAAATGATCGGATTTTGGAGATATTTCTTAGGTGAAAGTGACATGATTTGATGAGTGATTGGATATGAGGAGTGAAGGACAGGGCAGAATCAAGGATAACCCCAAGGCACCGGGCCTGGGAAGATGGGGTGATGGTAGAATTGTTAACCATTATAGATACCTCAGGAACAATGTGGGCGTTGGATGGGGGAAAGAGAACCAGTTCAGTTTTAGAGAGGTTTAATTTAATTCATATTCATCTTATTGCCTCTTATTCAAACAACAAAGCCTGGTTGCTAGGGGAAACTGGACCCTAGTAGCCAGATTGCTAATTAAATTCCAAATTGGAGAGCAGCTGAACAGAAAGCTAAATAATTCATAGACCACAAATACTATGAAGACCAATTGCAAATTGCTGCATAATAGCACTCTCCACTTTACACTAAAAGTTAATTGAAAGGTGAAAAACCTTATTAATAGGGTAACGCACACACACATATATATATATATATATATATATATACAGGTATAGGACCCGTTATCCAGAATGCTCGGGACCAAGGGTATTCCAGATAAGGGGTCTTTCCGTAATTTGGAACTCCATACCTTAAGTCTACTAAAAAATCAACAAAACATTAGTTAAACCCAATAGGATTGTTTTGCATCCAATAAGGATTATTTATATCTTAGTTGGGATCAATTACAAGTTACTGTTTAATTTCTACAGAGAAAAAGGAAACCAGTTTTAAAATTCTAAATGATTTGATTAAAATGGAGTCTATGGGAGACGGGCTTTCCGTAATTCGGAGCTTTCTGGATAATGGGTTTCCGGATAAGGGATCCCATACCTGTATATATATATATAAAACTCCCAGGAATACACAACTCCCTGCATAACAATACCACGATCCCCAGCAAACTCTAGACCCGCCAGGAGGATGCTGGGAGCTGCAGTTCAGCTAAGGATGGACACAGAGACAGACAGTTTGTGAGCAGCCATTCCCAGATTCCCACATGGACAGGTTACCATAGGAACCAGCCTGGAAACGTCACGTGACAGCAGAGTAAGTTCCCTATTAGGGGGTGGGGGGGCACTACTAATACTGGGGTGCTTGGGGTCCTCCTGTAACAGACCTGTCTGCTGCTGCTGCTTCTCAGCCATCTTCCTGCAGCCGGGTTTTTGTCACCTTTCACTTGTCACCTTTCACCTCGCTCGGCCACGCCCCCAACACGTAATCCAAAATAAACGCGGAATAAGTGTGTGGGCAGCCGAACGCACTGGAGGGGTCCCAGTGAATAGTACGATCCCACCATACACAAGTCACTTTGCCTTTTCCGCTACCAATGATATAAACCTTTGCCAGTCACAATCATGGCGGCCCTGGAATTGCGTCTGGGCCATCTTTAAGAAGGGCGGGTGTCTGAATTTGTTTTATTTCCGCTTGGATCGTGTTATTATTCATATGGACTTTGTTTACTGCAGTGATTCTATGGAAATGTTTGACTTCTGCCTCCTACGCTGGCCTTATTTTGCCCACAGTAAAAATGGCCGCCGAGCCCCGCCTCTCTCCCAGTTGTGTTGACAGATCAGAAATGAAGTTCCACTTTTGCCCTTGTGACTGACAGTTCCGTACGCAGATCCGAGATCAAGTCACATCGGGACTTTGGACTTGGCATTTCCCAGCCGGGCAGATAATGTTGGCTTTCATAGCAAAGAGCATGGTAAGTGCCGGAGGGTGCCCCAACTTGGGCTTCTTCAGTGGGAATTTTATGTGGGGCTGCTGTATGGGGGTGTTGTAGTGGGGGTTTGGGGGTAGGGCTGGGCGTTTTACATTGATAAAAGCCAGTGACTTAACTACAAGATACAGGGAAAGCAAAATCATTTTAGGCCCCCCTAAACTTTGTGAACAAGGATTTTTTAATGAAACTAAATTCTTATCTGTCAGTTCCCCACTTGTCTCCCTATACATAATGGAACCCAAACAGCCACAGGGTCTGCCCTATAAATCTTCTCTGTGGTTTTGCCTCTGGCTGGCAGCTAAATGTATGTGTTTATGGGGGTGGTTCTTTCTTGGCTGGGAGGCCTTTTATTCACTGCAGACTATAGAGCCCAAATAGCACAGCTGCTGCTGCAGCCCACCTGCTTTTGGCAACAGAGTTAACCGCTCGTTAGCCAACTTGGTTGTAACTTTCTCTTGCGTGCCCTCCAGCCCAACGAACATAATTTCCAGGGGCAGCCCCTGATTTTGACTTTCTATTTCCCTGCACACAGAGCTGCTTTTCCTTTGGATAGTGTGTATAGTAAGGTAGATGGCAGCAGGGAAAGGAGCTGTAACTGTGGGATAGTGAGTATAGTAAGGCAAGATGGTCTCAGGGGTACAGAGTGTAACTGTTTGATAGTGAGTATAGTAAGGCAAGATGGTATCAGGGGTACAGAGTATAACTGTGGGATAGTGAGTATACTAAGGCAAGATGGTATCAGGGGTACAGAGTGTAACTGTAGGATAGTGAGTATAGTAAGGCAAGATGGTATCAGGGGTACAGAGTATAACTGTGGGATAGTGAGTATAGTAAGGCAAGATGGTATCACGGGTACAGAGTATAACTGGTATAGTGAGTACAGTAAGGCAAGATGGTATCAGGGGTACAGAGTATAACTGGGATAGTGAGTATAGTAAGGCAAGATGGTATCGGGTACAGAGTATAACTGTGGGATAGTAAGTATAGTAAGGTAAGGTGGCGGCATGGAAAGGGGCTGTAACTGTGGGATAGTGAGTATAGTAAGGCATGATGGTATCAGGGGTACAAAGTGTAACTGTGGGATAGTGAGTAGGCAAGATGGTATCAGGGTTACAGAGTGTAACTGTGGGATAGCAAGTATAGTAAGGCAAGATGGTATCAGGGGTACAGAGTGTAACTGTGGGATAGTGAGTATAGTAAGGCATGATGGTATCAGGGGTACAAAGTGTAACTGTGGGATAGTGAGTAGGCAAGATGGTATCAGGGTTACAGAGTGTAACTGTGGGATAGCAAGTATAGCAAGGTTCTTAACTTTGTGTCAGAGCAATATACATGATAAGCCTTTAGCTGACTATATCTCCCAGCATCCATCCCTATGCATAGCACACATGGCAGGGAACGCATATTATAGCCCTTTTAGCTCAGTTCTCATATGGCACAGAGTGACTAAAATATGCCCTGGACACTATTTTTAAATACTGGTAATTGCTAAGCAGGGTATCCCGTGGGACCTAAAGCCCCAGCTGCAACAGAACCTCTTTGGATCCAAAACGGTAAGGACTCTAAAACCAGAAATGAATTCACCCACACAGCATCCTTACACCTGCCCCAGGTGTTCAGCATAACATACTAACCCTCTGATTGGGTCTGGTTGCACTAAAACACACTTTTCTACATTCCTACTGTGTGCAATTTGTAGCAACATCGGCACAATTGGTCCTGTAACCCATAGCAACCTAGTCCTGATAAAAGCCAAGACCTAGAAGATCATCTATGAAATTGGAATAACTATACCCATAACAACCAATCAGCAATTACCTCTGTTGAGATACTTTGCATAGGGATAATGAAAGCAAAGGTTTGATTGGTTGCTAGGGCTCACTTCTCCATAAAATTTCCACTGTAGTCATGTCAGCTATAATAACCAATCAGATGATTGCTTTCATTATTCTAACTGCATGAGATCTGTAACAGCAAACTGCTGAATGGCTGCTGGTGCTTTCATGGACTGGGGCAAACAGCATAATCCTTTGGGGGGGCTATAATAGGCACAATGTTTCCAGTTGTTAAGCCTGGTAGTGGTTGCTATGGATTACATTACCCATTTAATGTCCTTGTAGGAGGACCTACTTATATTTTTTGACCATTTCTATGGCTGTTTCGGGGTGTGCAGTCCAGCTGGGAAATGTACCAGCTATCACTTTGCATGGGTCAACTGAACCCCAAGAGCAACAGTAAAGCAAATTGTCATAATGAAATGTTTGGGGGGGTAAAAGTTAAGCAAAGGGGAAATATAACCTGAAAGCATCAGGGTATCGGCTATGCTATCTGTGCATGTTTGGATTTATTAAGGTTATACAGGTTAATCTTAGAGAGGGGTAAAGAGGGGCCCTATTTGTGACCCTTCCCCAGCAATGGAAGGAAAGTCCATCCCCATTAAGGTATATACTTGCATTTTATTCTCCAGTTGGGCTTGGTTCTGGTCTGTACACTTTTTAACCATGCAACATGGGGCTTTTATATGTGTCTGGTTATAAGCTGTTATCCAATGACTGTCTTTTTATACAGGCTAAGCCGGTGCGTTTGGTGAAGCCCGTGTCACTGGCGAAGTTACCGGGGAGGTACCTGGCACACCAGGAGGGCCTGCCCTGCCTGCCAGTGCCCCCGCTGCAGCAGACCTTGGACAAATATTTGCTTGCGCTGAAGCCACTTGTCAGCCTGGAGGAATGGAGTCTCACCAGGGTGCTAGTGGAGGACTTTCGAACGTCTGGAGTGGGCGAGCGCCTGCAGAAAGGACTGGAGAGGAGAGCCAGGAAAACAGAAAACTGGGTAATGGCATTAGCACAGCAGCCAATCATCAGTTAGGTTACAGCTTTCTTCTGCTGACTGGCTGCTCTGGGTTATTGTTCTGGGGGGTAGTGGGGTAGGATATATTCTGTATAGTATGGCTGGCAGCAAGCCCACACTGGGAGTCAAAATAGGCCCTGGCATTCCATGTACACAGAGTCCCAAACAGTCCTCCACAGGCCCAATAAATAGTGACTGTCTATGGCATCTTACAGCAGCCCCTCAGATTGCCTGTCTGTAAGAACAGGTTGGGGGGTTACTTATTGCTGATGATTTGTAATAATATTACTTTCCCTTTCTTCTGCACGGTTCCATCTCAGCTGTCCGAATGGTGGCTACAGACAGCCTATCTGGAATACCGTATGCCAGTGGTGGTCCATTCCAACCCTGGGGTAGTATTACCCAAACAAGACTTTGAGGATCGTCAAGGCCAACTAAGGTAAAAACCCAACAAAAAGCTTATTTCAACCTTGGAGTCACCTATCTCTGCCGGCAATGAGAGGGGATTTCTGTACGGTGTGAAACTCTGAACCCTGTGCAGAGTAACCTTTCTCTCACTCCCCATGGCGCTCTGCCCTCTGCTTGGTCTCAGTAATAAATACCATCTGACTATAGCAATCACACTGAGCTGGGAAAGGTGCCTGACTCTTATAACTCAGAGTTGCACTGATTCCATTGCTTGGCAGCCACTTAGTTAATTTACCTGCAACTACTTCCTTCCGTCTAAATTTTACTTATATTTATTAGTCATATTGTGTTATTATCTACCAGTATGTATAGGGTGGGAGTTGCATCATGAGGGTATAGCTTATTGTGTGCCCAGAACATTCCTTCTCTGTATATTTGTATTTATACATATTGGAGGGAGGTGCCATATTGTTTCCATTAGACAGTACTGTATGAGGGTACAGCTTATTTAGTGCCCAGAACATTCCTTCTCAGTTTATTTATTCATATTGTTCCTCCTTACACTTGCTGTCTGTATTTCCTTTATGTAATATGCCTCTTGTTGCCACTAAGGTTTGCTGCCAAGCTGATTGAAGGTGTCTTGGACTTCAAGACTATGGTAGACAAGTGAGTTGAGTGGTACCTCCCCCAGATCATTATAATAATGAGTCTCTTTATCCTATTCCTGCTTTAGCCTTAATGCATCTCTCGTTTTTTTTCCCCTGACCCAGTGAGACCCTCCCTGTAGAATATCTAGGAGGCAAACCGCTCTGTATGAATCAGTATTACCAGATGCTATCATCTTGCCGCATTCCGGGTCCTAAGCGAGACACTGTTGCCAATTACAGTCAAGCCAGCAAGCCACCTACCCATATTACTGTGGTGCACAACTTCCAGGTAATGTTAATGATATAGCGAGTAATGTACCTTCTTTCACAACATAAAGGAATGTGAGGAGTCATTAAGGAATTCCTAAACTATATAATGAAATAAGGCTGTAGGCTGAGTTACACAAAGAACTGTATCACTTATGTATTATAAGGCATAATGTACCCCCTACTGTAAATGATAAGGATATTAGAAGTCACTGAGGGGTTCTGTGACCATATAAAGGCACAAGGCTGCAGGCTGAGATATACAGGAAACTCTGAGTATCACTTAGTATTATAAGGGATAATGTACCACCTACTGTAAATTATAAGGATAATCAATTATTTTAGAGGTTATTCGTGGTTGGAAACCAGCTCTCTCACATTTAAAGGGGAAATATGACATTTTTGTCAGGTAATTATAAATGGCATTCCAAGTTATGCAGTTTGTGCCTTATTTTTGAACAAAAGGAGAATTCAGAACTTATCTGATATATACCATATATACCATATCAGAGGGCCAATAGCAGTGGGTCCTTGGCTAGATATATTTATATTCCAAACACCTTTTCAACACAATGGCAGTTATTGCCACCAGCCCTGCTAAATAAACTTGCTGCCTCTTTTAAGTTTTTCGAGCTGGATGTGTACAACAGTGACGGAACACCACTTACCTCCGATCAGATTTTCACCCAGCTGGAGAAGATTTGGGGAACGTCCCTGCAAACAAACAAGGAACCAATCGGGATCCTGACGACCAATCACAGGAACAGCTGGGCAAAAGCCTACAATAATCTCATCAAAGGTGAGTGTTAAGGCCCATAGTAACCCAACTCCCTCTAATAGGGAATAATCAATGGGCTCTATGAGATTCACTATAGGCCCTGGCGTTTCAAGTACACAGAGGCCCAATAAGTAGTGACTATTTGCCAGGATCTACAGATTTCCAGTCCCAGCCAACCTTAGACTGTAAGCTCCTCTGGTGCAGGAGTTGATCTGAATCTTATATAATGCTTGTAAAGTGCTGTGGAATATATTGGTGCTATGTACAGTATAACAATACTAGATAAATAGTAGACAGCCACTCATTTATAAACACTGGGCAAATTTGCACCTGGACAGTAACCCATGGTAACCAATCAGATATTCTCTTTCTTTGTTCTACCTGATTCTGGCTGAAAGAAATCTAACCACTGGTTGGTTGCTATGGGTTTGCTCAGTGTTGCTCAGTGTTTATAAATGAGCCCCACTCTGTAGGCAGCTGGAAGCACATTATCCATCTGTTCTTTCTACCTTATTAGTTTGTTCCTGGGGGTAGATCAGGAGGCCCCTAATAGTGCTATGGGTTTAAACAACTCCCTTCTGCCTGCTTCTACTACTTTGAGATCTGAGGGTAGAGCTAAAAGGTGGGGATAGTTTTCTGCTGCTAATGACACTAACACTTCTGCCTCCCAGATAAAACCAATAAGGAGTCAGTACGCACAATCCAGAAGAGCATCTTCACTGTTTGCCTGGATGCCCCTATACCAAGGGTCTCTGACGATCTGTACCAGAGCCAGGTGGCTGCCCAGATGCTGCATGGGGGTGGGAGCCGTTGGAACAGTGGCAACAGGTGGTTCGATAAAACCCTTCAGGTAAGAGGGGGTGAAAGTGCTTATAACTACAGTGATCTCTATGCTGCCCCCCCCCTTAGATCCATCCCAATGTGGTTGTTTTTGTCCCCAGTTTATAGTGGCTGAAGATGGGTCATGTGGACTGGTGTATGAACATGCTCCTGCCGAGGGGCCGCCAATCGTTGCCTTGATCGATCATGTTGTGGAGTACACGTAAGGTTTCATCACTAAGAACTGACATTTACCCCAGTCCAACCCAACGACATCCCTTTACATAGAGCACTGTGGTCACCACTAGAGGACACTGGACTTCTAGTAAGGATCTCACCACCCCTGATCCAGGGTTGGAATGGCCTAGGTCTCCCAATGGGCCCAGCCTAGGACAATACCCATCAGCACATACAAAAACCTATACAGTTTGGCACTATCTATATTTTATTGTGGCTGGGAGTGTCATTTGCAATTCCTCTGTCCTCACCACAAAGTTTTGGTGCCTACGCTGCCACCATATTGGTTTGCCCCAGAGAGAACTTGAATTTAAAGGGACTACTAGATCCAGATCTATATTTTTTTACATGAAAAGTGCCATCCCCTATTGTGCAGAAAGCTTAGCCCTTGGGGGCAAAGGTAAGCTTGTATCTCAAGTATTAAGGTTGTTCACCTTTGCGTTAACTTCCAGTATATTGTAGAGATTAATATTCTGAGACAATTTGCAATTGGTCTTCATTTTTTATTATTTGTAGTTTTTTAGTTATTTCATTTTCAGTTCAGGAGCTCTTCAGTGGGGAGTTTTAGCAGCTATTTTGTTACTAGGGTCCAAGTTACCTTAGCAACCAGGGAATGGTTTGGATGAGAGACTGATATATGAATAGGAGGGGGACTGAATAAAAAAGAAAGTTACAAAAAGTAACAATAACAATATAACTATAGCCTCACAGAGCAATAGTTTTTTCGCTGGGACCCCCATTTAAAAATTGCAAGGAGCTGGAAAAAGAAGGCAAATAATTAAAAAACTATAACAAATAGATAATGAAGACCAATTGAAAAGTTTTTTAGAATTGGAATTTCTATTATATACTAAAAGTTAACTTAAAGTGAACTTCCCCTTTAAAGGGTAAATGTGTATGTGCACACCCTGAGTTGGGAAACATTACAAGCCAAGTGGTCCATATTAGAGACCTGCAGCAGGTTGGGTACCCGCAGAATAAGCGCAAAGTGGTTGGGTTTTGGGTAGAAAGTAACTGGGTGGGTGGTCCGCAGGTATCCCACCTGGGTATCTGGTTCACTTCAGGTCCATGGTGACGTCACTTTTACTCTTGCGGGTCCTCTGGTAGGGTAGCGGGTCTGGGTGGGGTCACTAGTGGTATTGCCGGTGCGGGTCAGTGAGTCTGGTTTGGGCACGGTCTGCCTAAATGAACCCATGCAGGAGTCTCATCCATGTATCTGTGTCCGTGCAGAAAAAGACCTGAGCTGATTCGCTCCCCAATGATGCCGCTGCCAATGCCCAAGAAACTGCGCTTTAACATCACTCCGGAGATCAAGAACGACATAGAGAAAGCCAAGCAGAACCTCAACATGTGAGTGCAAGGGCGCCTCCACAAAGATGGCGCCTGATAGAGAATCTAAGGTTTGTTCCAGGCTACTGGGATCTGTAGCAAGTTGGGTTTGTGCTGCTTGCTGGCTACACTGTTATGGGCCCTTTCCTTACTGCCTGCCATAGGCGGCCTGCAATCTCCCCCACTTCCTATTTGTGCCTGTTAATAATGAGCAAGGTAGGGGCAGAATAGGGGTCACCAACCAGGCCTGGACTGGCATTCAAAATAGGCCCTGGCATTCCAAGTACACAGAGGCCCAAACAGTCCCCCCAGCCCAATAAATAGTGACTGTCTGTGGCATCTTACAGCAGGCCCTCTGGCATTTGCCAGAACCCACAGATTGCCAGTCTGGGTCTGAAACCAACCCAAGTTTTTTGCACTTTGCACACTGCCTTCCCGTAGGTAAATGACCCCTAAGGTGTAGCATTTCTAGCAAAAATCTTTGTTGAGCCTTTGTTCTCCTTTAAGAGAGAGACTGGAGTGGCTATTAACCTCATAAATGATTGTTTTTGATCTGTTGCTTCCCTCCTGCAGAATGGTTCATGATCTGGACGTTAAAGTCTTCGTATTTAGTGTATTTGGCAAAAATTTCCCCAAGTCGGAGAAGCTAAGCCCGGACGCCTTTATACAATTGGCCCTTCAGCTTTCCTACTACCGGTAAGAAATCACTGTGTATTAAGGGGGTTATGTAATAAAAGGCTGATTGATTGCTATGCATTACTGCTCGCCCGGGAGCAGTAATGCATAGCAATCAATCAGCAGGTAGAAATGTCTGATCACCTTTTGATTAAAAAGGCAACATATAGTTACATAGTTACATAGGGTTGAAAAAAGACCAGTGTCCATCAAGTTCAACCCATCCAAGTAAACCCAGCACACCTAACCCACACCTACCAATCTATACACTCACATACATACACTATATATACAACCACTAGTACTAACTGTAGATATTAGTATCACAATAGCCTTGGATATTCTGATTGATCAAGAACTCATCCAGGCCCCTCTTAAAGGCATTAACAGAATCTGCCATTACCACATCACTAGGAAGGGCATTCCATAACCTCACTGCCCTCACCGTGAAAAACCACCTACGCTGCTTCAAATGGAAGCTCCTTTCCTCTAATCTAAAGGGGTGACCTCTGGTGCGCTGATTGTTTTTATGGGAAAAAAGAACATAAAAACAATCTTATTGGTTGCAATGGGTTACTGCTCTTGGGCAAACTTAGTGCCTTAGTGTCCATTTCTTCTTGTTCTGAATGATGCCCCACTGTAAAGCTTATTTATAATGAGATCCTTTTGGTTTGGGTTGTTAAAAATGGAGTGACTTTTTCATTGGGTCAACACGAAATGCCCCCCGTGTCATGCCACTGACTATGCCCTTGTACTTGAAGGGTGGCTCAATTTTAAATTTAGTATGATGCAGACGGGGAAATTACGAGACAGTTTGCAATTGGTCTTCATTTTTAATCATTTGTGGTTTTTCAATTACATAGCTTTTTGTTCAGCAGCTCTCCAGTTTGGATTCAGCAACTAAACCTGGTTGCTAAAGTCCAGTTTACCCTAGCAACCAGGTAAAAGTTTAGAGAGACCAGAAGGAAGAAAACAACCCCTAACAAATGTTTTAACATGGTCCTGGGCCCACTCATAGCAAGCAAAGCCCCCTCATTGGTCTCTGCCTTCATTGTACTTGATGCTGATTATTGGTTTTAAGGATGTACAAGCAGGTATGTGCCACCTATGAGAGCGCCTCCCTCAGGATGTTCCGTCTGGGAAGAACTGACACCATCCGCTCAGCCTCGATTGATTCTGAGAACTTTGTGCAGGCGATGGACGATCCCAGCAAACAGGTGAATGGCAGGGAGAATCCAGTAACAGTGTTAAATTTGCATTGCCCAGTACATTAATTAAAGGAACAATAGTTCTTTTCTAGCTATCTCTATAAGAGCATTCTGTCACAGTGGCACAGATCCTATCTGATCCCCCCTCCCCATTGTAAGCAGCAGTCCTGTCCTGCTTTATGCCTGAGATTCTAGCTATCTGTATAACAGAAGCATTCTGTCACAGTGGCACAGATCCTATCTGATCCCCATTGTAAAGGTGCCCATACACTTTAAGATCCGCTTGCTTGGCGATGTCGCCAAGTGAGCAGATCTTCTCCCAATATCCACCACCTACGGGTGGGCGATATTGGGAGAATCCAGGCTATAATGAAGGGCATAGGCAAAGTTGGTCCGGGGACCGCATCAACGAGCCGGTGCGGTCCCCGATCCGACTACATTTTCGAACCTGCCCAACCGGGAACTGCCCGATTTCAGGCCAGATATCAGTCGGGCAGGCCCGTCTGTAGTCCCCATACATGTGCCGATTAGCTGCCGAATCGGTCTAAGGGACCGATATCGGCAGCTAGAATCGGCCCTTAAGCAGCAGTCCTGCCCTGCTTTATGGCTGAGATTCTAGCTATCTGTATAACAGAGCGTTATGGTTGAGACATCACTTGGGAGGCACCGCTTAGGGCCCTACCACCTCTGGACACAATAATATTGAATTTTCTAAACCTAAGTTTGTTTTCTTAAAAATTGTTTGTGTTCTAGAACCAGGAGAAAGTGGATCTACTTCGAAAGGCTGTACAAGCTCATCGTGCTTACACTGACATGGTACGATACAAAGGAACAGGAAATCGCAGACTTTGCAAATAGGCATCTGCTTCTGTAGAGGCCTGGGGGCCAGCCATTTATATTGCAAGCTGGGCAGAAATGGGTGACTCCTACATCTCAGATAATGTATTCTCTGTTATCCCATAGGCTATAAATGGCAACGCTATAGACAGGCACCTCTTGGGACTGAAACTACAAGCCATTGAGGATCTCGTCAGCATGCCAGAACTCTTTATGGACACATCATATGCAGTGGCGATGCACTTTAACCTCTCGACCAGCCAGGTACTGCTCTGCTTCTGAATAGAGTTCCCTGGCACAGAGAAACTGGAATAGCATTTATATTGCCCAAAAGCCTTTTAGAAATGAACCCAATAACCCAACCCTCAAAGTTATAAAAATCAACCCATAATGAATAGTAAGTAAACGACAATCGTCGAATCACATGGTAATAATACCTAAGCAGTAAAATGGCCTGGGTGTATAGACCCCGGGCCTGCCACTTGTGTATCCACAGCCCAAGAGTAATATAAAGCAGTAAATTCTCACCAAAGTCGATAGGTGGTCCGGGTGCACAGAGCCCCGAACCCGTAGCCTAAAGGAGCAAATCCAATATAAACGAAAAACGGCTTCAATCAGCACACTGGACAGCCATGGAACATCTAAAACTTCAGCTTTTAATCATTTCCTTTAAAACCAACACGCCTGACGCGTTTCGTGCGCATGGGCACTTAATCATAGGCATCATGCCAATGATTAAGTGCCCATACGCACGAAAAGCCTTTTAGGACACAAAAACCATGAACCAGTATTCTTATAAACATAGTTTGTGTCACCAGGAATAATTGGCATTTCTTTCTTTGGTCTTTTTTTGAATATAAACACAAAGAATGCATAAAAAACCTGGTGCTTTCATGTCAGAGCTTTAGATTCTCCATTGCTTGGCACATAAAGGGTTGAAGATGTCACATCACAACTCATTGTGGCCTTTATATGGTCACAGGACCCCTCAGTGACTGCTAATATCCTTATCATTTACAATAGGGGGTACATTATCCCTTATAATACATGAGTGATACACAGAGTTCCCTGTATAACTCAGCCTGCAGCCTTGTGCCTTTATATTGTCACAGAACCCCTCCGTGATATCCTTATAATTTATAGGAGGGGGTATATTATCCCTTATAATACATGAGTGATACACAGAGTTCCTTGTATAACTCAGCCTGCAGCCTTGTTCCTTTGTATGGTCACAGAACCCCTCAGTGGGCTAAATGTACTGTACGTGACCACCAGGGGCCACTGGACTTAATGTTTGCTGCAGGGACCTAATTGAAGGCTCGTTGGGAAACAGGTAGGCAGGAGTTAACAAAAGTAGCTTTTATTCTGCAGAAGAAACATAACCGAATCAGGGGGAGGGCACATTATTAGCTACATAAATAGGGAAGCAAAAATTGTGTTTATGCGCAGTTGCATTTGTGACACATGACTCTTCTTTCTTTGACATGCCCTCTTCTTTAAAGTAAAAGTCACCTTGGAGCCTTGTGTCTTCATATGGTGCCTTAGTGACTAAATTATCATACGATAGTGCAGGGATCCCCAACCTTTTATACTCGTGAGCCACATTCAAATGGAAAAGGTGTTGGGGAGCAAAACAAGCATGGAGAAAATTCCTGGGGGTGCAAATAAGAGCTATAATTGGCTATTTGGTGGCCCCTATGTGGACTGGGAGCCTATAGAAGGCTCTGTTTGGCTTTACACTGGGTTTTATGCAATCAAAACTTGCCCCAAAGTCAGATATTCAAAAACGAGCACCTGCTCACTGGGAGCAACATCCAAGGGGCTGGAGAGCAACATGTTGCTCACGAACCACTGGTTGGGGATCACTGCAATAGTGGGTACATTATTCCATATACAGATAGATATAGTGAATTAAGTAACCACTATTGTAAAATATAAGGATATTATAAGTCACTGAGGAGTGCCATGACCATATAAAGGGGCTTAGTGCTTTTATACAGGTCAAGGAACTCCGAGGTGACTTCTAATGTCCTAATATTTTACAACGGGGGTACTTTATTTATTATACAGTAGAACCCCCATTTTATTTTTTTCAGGGGACCATGGAAGAAAAATGTAAAATCAGGGAAAATGTTAAATCAGGGAAATGTGTTAAAGACACATAAATGTAAGCTATTTAAAGGAAATAACTACAGGAACCATTTTTTATTTGCAACTGACACCCCATTGCTACATGACACTGACATAGAGGCACCCTTTCCTCCCTTCTACCCAAAGAGCATTCAGCACTGACACCCCATTGCTACATAACACGGACACAGAGACACCACATAACATTGACTTCAAAATGTACATCCATACCTCAGCACTGTATTGTTCCTAAAACAAAAATCTGTACCAATTTAAAGAAAATCCGCACCTTGTAACTTGTACCTTTAATGAAGGACTGGTGTTTCTGTTGCTCAGTCACAAATTCCCCCGTGCTTTTGCAAATCTTGCAATATTTTTTAAGCTCCCGGATAGGTGCGCATGCGCAGTGTGTATTATGAGGCAATAGTGGTGACGCTGAACTTTGCTTCCTAAAGTAAGCACCTTTTTCAGATAAAAAAGAAGCGATTTGCTAGGGCGAGGCATGTTAAAAACAGTGTGAAATGCGGGAAATATAAATGTAAAATCCGGGAAGACAGCCCATAGGAATGCATACAAATTGGTAGGACCACAACAAAATGGTGTAAATGGCGGGAAAACGTTAAATCCGGGGACGTAAATTCGGGGTTCTACTGTAATATACAAGTTTCAGTCAGTCATGTGACAGAAATTACATCACTAAGGATATAATTTACAGTTTGGTCCCATAGGGAAATGAGCAAACCCGTATTTTATGGATTTATAATGACAGCTCGCTAATGCTGGCATCTTTATGTGTAGGTACCGGCTAAAACAGACTGCGTCATGTGCTTTGGCCCCGTGGTTCCCGACGGTTACGGCGTCTGCTACAACCCCATGGAAGATCACATAAACTTTGCCGTCTCAGCGTTCAACAGCTGTGCCGAGACAAATGCCGCCAGGCTTGCCCATTACCTGGAACGGGCGCTCTGCGACATGCAGCAGTTAGTGCAGCGCACCCCCAAATCCAAACTGTAACGCCGTGGCTGGCAGAGCGTCACTATTGTCCATGCCATTGGGAGGAAAGCAGCAGTTTGCTAAGGGGGAAGCTACTCTATGGAGGGAATCATTTGCCAACAAATTACAGCGTTGAAATGAAGCAAGGAAGCGATGTGCGTTTTTTCTATGAATTCAAGGCAACTGAGGCAGAAACATGGCCGCTTTCCTATTTACGTTTGAATGGAAAATTCACTATCACGCTGTAGATTTGTGTTTCCTGTAATCAAAGCTTTCCAACATGCAACATTTTAAAGGGAATATAAACCCCTTTGTGCAGGTTGAAGCACCTTCCATTCATTTATTATGCCCTAGGGCCGTGATTTGTCCAACAGACTCAGATTGTTTTTCACAACCATTTGCACTTTGTGTGGTTTGCCCTATAGGAAACAATACAAATGATTCCTTTGTGCACTGCAAGTTGCCCGTTTTCCACCATCAAAAATAATACAGTGTGGAGACATTAGTCTGGAATATTCCTGCCATGGAGCTGCCATGGCTGAGCAACTCGACCCCCACACTTTAATGCCACAGCCAGCACTGTATGTAGGTCCAGTGCTACTCTAGGGCTGGTCCTCAGCCCCCACCTTTTCCATTAGCCCATCCCAAATTGAGGGAGCACGCCTGGACTGGCAATCTGTGGGTTCTGGCAACTGACAGAAGGGCTGTAAGATGCCATAGACAGTCACTATTTATTGGGCTGGGGGGGGGGGGCTGTTTGGGCCTCTGTGTACTTGGAATGCCGGGGCCTATTTTGGGTCTCAGTCCAGGCCTTAGAGGGATACACCCTGTCTATGCCGGCAGTAAATTAGGCACTTTTTTCTATGTAGGCACAAGAGGGCCACCTCCCTATACAGCCATAAGCCCACAGGTGCCTACAAATAAAAAATTGTCTCTGGCCTTGGCAACATTGCAGTGAAAAGAGATGTGAATGTATAGATTTATAGAGAAAGCTTCAGTCAGAGCCAGCTACATGGCAGCTCCCTCTTTACAGAGCAGAAATATTCTGTAAACAGTTATGTGCTTTTTTTATTGGTTCTTTTCAGCAAAATAGAGCTGATCCTGACTTATAAACAAGGATTAAAGGACAACTAAAGCCTAAAGAAAAGGAGATTTTGTGATTACTCACCGTTAAATCCTTTTCTCTTAGGACGTCTGTGGGACACAGGGACCATGGGGTATAGTATCTACCAGCAGGAGGCAGGACACTAGAGAGGAAGAAGCCCCTCCTCCCTGGTACTATACCCCCTTTCACTTCCTTAGTGAGCCAGTTTTTGTCAACCATATAACAGAATAACGGAAACTTAATTGTAACATAAGCAGAAATAACCTTTCCAGAAGGACCGCTTCCGGGGGGGGAAGCCCTGTGTCCCACAGACGTCCTAAGAGAAAAGGATTTAACGGTGAGTAATCACAAAATCTCCTTTTCTCTTACAGGTGTCTGTGGGACACAGGGACCATGGGGACATACCAAAGCTGTCCCATTAAAGAAGGGTGGGAGAAGCGAATTCAGGCAACTGCGGCTTGCAGTACCTTCCTCCCGAAGTGGACGTCAGATGCCGCAAAGACCTCAAATCTGTAAAATTTGGTAAAGGAATGGATGGATGACCATGTAGCGGCCTTACAGACTTGTTCGGCTGAGACCCTGTTCCTAAAGGCCCAGGAGGTGCTGATTCCCCGAGTAGAGTGAGCTCTGATGTGGAGGGGAGGCGATCTGCCCTTGGCAATGTATGCTCTGCGGATGGCCTCTCTAATCCAACGGGACAATGTGGCCTTAGAGGCCGGGGAACCCTTCTGGGGGCCTGAGGGCAGGATAAAGAGGGACGAAGACTGACAGATAGAATTTTAGCGCCCGGACTGGGTCTAACGCATGCAAGGCCACTTCCTTGGGGGAAGATGGCTGAGGGCAAAAGGACGGAATGGTGATGTCCTGGTTGATGTGAAAAGAGGTACCAACCTTAGGTACAAAGGAAGGCACAGTTCTGAGCACCGCTCGATCAGAGTGGAAAACGAGGTAGGTCTGAAGGTGTGATAGGGCCGAGATCTCGGACACTCTCCGTGCCGAGGAGATGGCCATCAGAAAGACCGTCTTCCAGGTGAGCCACATTAGGGGAATAGTGGCCAGGGGCTCGAAAGGCGGGCCCTGCAGGACAGTGAGGACAAGGTTGAGGTCCCAGGGGGGAATGGGGTCACGAAAGGGAGGGTGAAGCCTCAAGACCCCCTGCAGGAAGGTGGCTATGTCTGGTATGTGTAACGTTCAAGTTAGAAGGGAACCAGTGTGCGACCGCTGTATGCAAAATCTGACTCCTACAGTATAACAGGAACTCCCAGCTCTTTCCGGTCTTCACCGACGCCCTTTTGGGGCCCCGGACTTTCTGCTGCGGTCCAAGTTGGGGTCCTGCAAACTTTCAGAGTTCAGACGAGATACGAGGTACAGGCAAGGCAAAGGCAGAACGTAGTCGGGGTACAGGTACAAGTCGGGGCTGGCAGCAATATTCGTAATCGGGGTACAGGCAAAAGGTCGAGGCAGGTAGCAAGTATCGTGGTCAGGGTACAGGCAAAGGTCAAATCCGGAAATAACAAACAAAATGCAAGAGCAGGTACTGAAGATAACAGAAGCCAGCTTGGGCAATGAAAACACTGAAGGAAGGGGTTTAAATAGCCGAATTTGGCGCCAAAACCAAAGGAACCGGAAACCTAGAAAACCTGCACAAACATGGCGCCTAATGCTTCAAGGCGCGCGACTGCGCATGCGCAGTAACGCCTCGCCGTCCCTTCCGAACCCGGAAGTGCGGGCCCCTACTAGAGCGCGTCTGCCGGCCGGCGCGACCTAAGGTAGGAGAACGCGCCGGTCCGGCAGAGCGCCTCACAGTACCCCCCCTTTCAGGAGCACCCACCGGGGGCTCCCAAGATTTCTCAGGAAATTTTCTATGAAAAGATGTAATCAATCGGGGAGCATGAACATCCTTAGCATTGACCCAAGACCTTTCTTCAGGACCAAAACCCTTCCAATGTAAAAGATATTGAACCTTACCTCTAGATTTTCGTGAATCAATAATCTCTTGTACCTCAAATTCCTGTTGATCATCTAGAAGCACTGGTGCAGGAGGAGAATGAGCAGCACAAAATTCATTGTAAACCACAGGCTTGAGTAGGGAGACATGAAAAGAATCCGAAATAGTCATACTGGGGGGAAGATCTAATCTGACAGAAACTGGATTGATAATGTCCTTGATAGTGAAGGGGCCAATAAAACGTGGGCCCAACTTGTGAGAAGGTTGATGCAGTTTGATATTTCTTGTAGAGAGCCAGACGGAATCCCCAACATGGAAGGAAGGACCAGGACGGCGTTGCTTATCGGCAGCGGTCTTCTGAAGGGAGGAAGACTTTTGCAGCGCTTGATGGGCAAGTAGCCATACATTGTTAAAGTCCCGGACCATTACTTCCGCAGCAGGAACATCGGATTTAATTAGCTCAGATGGAAGGGCCCTCGGTTGGAAACCATAAACACAGAAAAAAGGAGAGAATCCTAAGGACTCATGTCTGAGGTTATTGTGAGCAAATTCAGCCCATGGGAGTAATTCAGACCAATTATCCTGGTTAGATGAAATAAAACAACGAAGAAATTGTTCAAGGGATTGATTAGTCCTTTCAGTCTGTCCGTTACTTTGCGGATGGTAAGCTGAGGAGAAATTTAATTTGACCTTTAACAACTTACAAAAGGCTCGCCAAAATCTGGAAACAAATTGTACCCCACGATCAGAGACAATACTGGACGGAAAACCATGGAGACGAAAAATTTCTTTGACATAAATCTTGGCTAGAGCAGAGGCAGATGGCAACTTCTTTAAAGGCATAAAATGAGCCATTTTAGAAAAACGGTCTACCACCACCAGAATAGTAGACATTTCGGATGACTTGGGTAACTCAACAATAAAGTCCATTGCAATATCAGTCCAGGGTTGATTAGGCACAGGTAAAGGTGTCAGTAAGCCACAAGGTAATGAACGAGGAGTCTTCTGCTGTGCACAAACTGCGAGACATCATGCACTAATGAAGGCCACCAAAAATATCTGCGGACAAGATCCAGAGTCTTCTTAGTACCAGGGTGTCCAGCCAACAATGAAGAATGGGCCCACTGCAGTACTTGGGGAACCATTGTCGGAGAGACAAAGTTCTTATCCAAAGGGCAGGCAGAGGCAGAGTCATCAGAAAGCATCACAGGAGCAATAATACGCTCTGGAGCGATTATGGGGGTAGGAGGATTATCAGGGCTTTCTTTGCATCAGAAATGTACTCTAGATTCTTGTAATCAGTCAAAATTGTAACAGGCTCGGAAGATCCCTCCAAAAGATGTCTCCATTCCTCAAGAGCGAGTTTGATTGCCAATAATTCTCGGTTGCCAACATCATAATTTCTTTCAGCAGCGGAGAACTTACGGGAGAAATAGGCACAGGGATGCAAGGAATCTTGGAAAGAAGGCCGCTGGGATAAAATTGCTCCAACACCGACATCAGAAGCATCTACTTCTAGAATGAAAGGACAAGTAGGAACCAGTTGAATGAGGACTGGAGCAGAACAAAACACGGCTTTAAGTTTTTCAAAGGCAGCTTGGGCTTCAGAAGACCAGACATCTTTGACCCCCTTTTTGGTGAGAGCAGTAATGGGTGCGACAATTTGAGAAAAACCTTTGATGAATCTTCTATAAAAATTTGCAAAACCCAAAAATCATTGGATGGCTTTTAAGCCAGCAGGAGGAGGCCACTCAAGGACAGCAGAAACTTTGACAGGATCCATCCTAAAGCCTGAGGAGGAAATGACATAACCAAGGAAGGAAACTTCAGACTTGTGAAAGTCACATTTTTCAATCTTAGCAAAAAGGTGGTTTACTCTCAAGCGATGCAGTACTTGTTTGACATGATCAATGTGTTCAGGTAAAGATGAGGAAAAAACCAGTATGTCGTCTAGATATACCACCACATAGGAAAAAAGAATATCTCGAAAAATGTCATTAATAAAGTCTTGAAAGACAGCAGGTGCGTTGCATAAGCCAAAAGGCATAACTAGATATTCATAATGACCGTCACGAGTGTTGAAAGCCGTCTTCCACTCGTCACCGTGACGAATATGGATAAGGTTGTAGGCCCCCCGCAGGTCTAATTTAGTGAAAATCTTAGCCCCGTTGAGGCGATCAAAAAGCTCAGGTATCAAAGGAAGGGGATATCGGTTTTTAATGGTAATCTTATTCAGACCCCGGTAATCAATGCATGGTCTTAACCCTCCATCCTTCTTCTGGACAAAAAAAAATCCAGCCCCAGCGGGTGAATTGGATTTTCTAATGAACCCCTTAGACAAATTCTCTTGAATATAGTCTTTCATTGCTTGAGTCTCAGGGATCGAGAGAGGGTAGGTCCTTCCTCTGGGGGGAACAGAACCAGGGATCAGGTCCACAGGGCAATCATAAGGACGGTGGGGGGGAAGGGTCTCTGCATTTTTCTTCTCAAAAACATCGGCAAAGTCTGAATAACATGAGGGTAGATGTTTTACAGAAACAGAGACCGTAGAGAGGGACACAGCAAAGTTATCGAGGCAATTTGTACGACAAAATGAACTCCAAACCGTGGTATCTCCCCTAGACCAGTCAATGATGGGATTGTGTTACATAATAACATAGTAACATAGTAAGTTGGGTTGAAAAAAGACATACGTCCATCAAGTTCAACCATAATGCCTATATATAACCTGCCTAACTACTAGTTGATCCAGAGGAAGGCAAAAAACCCCATCTGAAGCCACTCTAATTTGCCGCAGAGGGGAAAAAATTCCTTCCTGACTCCAAGATGGCAATCGGACTAGTCCCTGGATCAACTAGTACTAAGAGCTATCTGTAACCACGGGAGACCTAGGATGATAGGTGTGGCGGGACACTGAATGGCCAAAAAGGTGATTACCTCAGAGTGTAGTGATCCCACTCTTAAGCGGAGAGGAGGAGTGGAACAGGTCACGAGGCCAAGAGTTATAGGTCTACCATCGACAGCCTGAGCTGACAGCGGAACCTTGAGAGGCATCAAAGGAATTCGAAAGGACTTGGCAAAAGACAGGTCAATAAAGTTTCCGGCAGCTCCTGAGTCGAGGAAGGCCTGGCAGGAAAAATACTTGGAATTGGATGAAATGGAGACAGGAACCAACACTCGGGTGCGAAAATTGTGGGGGAAAAAATTAGCTTTGCCTAGGGAAGTTTTCCCCAACAGACCTAGGCGCTGGAGTTTCCCTGTTGAGGAAATTGCTTAGGCTTGTTGGGACACATCTTGACAAAATGACCGGTGCTCCCACAATACATACAAAGACCAGCAGACCTTCTACGACTACGTTCCTCAACGGAAAGCCTGGTAGCTCCAAGTTGCATTGGTTCGTCCACGGAGGCTGGTACAGAAGCTGGTACGGAGGCTGTAGAGGGCGCTGAAGCGGAGAATTCTGGAGTAAATCTCCGAGGGCGGTTCCTTTGAAGCTGTCTTTCCCTCAAGCGGGTATCAATATTGATGACGAGAGACACCAAGTCTTCGAAGAGGGATGGTAAGTCACGAGCAGCTAGTTCGTCTTTAAGAGAATCATTGAGACCGTGCCAAAAAGCTGCTATCAAAGCCTCATTATTCCAGGAAGTCTCAGCGGCTAGTGTACGGAAGTCTATGGCATAGTCAGAGGCAGCACGAGAACCTTGGGTGATTCTCATAAGGCGAGCTGAGGCATTTACCTTTCGACCAGGGGCATCAAAAATTTGTTGAAAAGTGGAAAGGAAAGTAGCAGCATTGTTGACGAGAGGGTCATCCCGTTCCCAAAGAGGAGAAGCCCAAGCAAGGGCCTTACCAAAAAGTAGAGCAATAATAAAGGCAACCTTGGATTTTTCATTTGGGTAACGATGAGGAAACAGTTCAAAATGAATCTTACATTGGTTCAGAAATCCCCGACAGGTCTCAGGATCACCTCCATAGCGCAAGGGAGAAGGAATCTTGGGTTCAGAGAGAAGAACAGATGCCGAAGGGGCCGGAGGTGGAGAGGGCGGCAAATCAGGAAACACTTGAGGCAGTTGTTGTGGTACCTGTAATGCATCTAGGCGGGTGGTTATGTGCTGTAAAGTCTGCGCGAGGTGCACCTGCTGAGTCTCCTGCTGCTCCAGACGTTTCATAAAGGCCTCCAAAATGGATTCCAGAGAGGAAGCAGACGCAGCGGCCTGAGATGGCTCCATGTCTGGCCCAAGCTAACTGTAACGTTCAAGTTAGAAGGGAACCAGTGTGCGACCGCTGTATGCAAAATCTGACTCCTACAGTATAACAGGAACTCCCAGCTCTTTCCGGTCTTCACAGACACCCTTTTGGGGCCCCGGACTTTCTGCTGCGGTCCAAGCTGGGGTCCTGCGAACTTTCAGAGTTCAGACGAGATACGAGGTACAGGCAAGGCAAAGGCAGAATGTAGTCGGGGTACAGGCACAAGTCGGGTCTGGCAGCAATATTCGTAATCAGGGTACAGGCAAAAGGTCGAGGCAGGTAGCAAGTATCGTGGTCAGGGTACAGGCAAAGGTCAAATCCGGAAATAACAAACAAAATGCAAGAGCAGGTACTGAAGATAACAGAAGCCAGCTTGGGCAATGAAAACACTGAAGGAAGGGGTTTAAATAGCCGAATTTGGCGCCAAAACCAAAGGAACCGGAAACCTAGAAAACCTGCACAAACATGGCGCCTAATGCTTCAAGGCGCGCGACTGCGCATGTCCGCCGCGCCGTCCCTGCCGAACCCGGAAGTGCGGGCCCCTACTAGAGCGCGTCTGCCGGCCGGCGCGACCTAAGGTAGGAGAACGCGCTGGTCCGGCAGAGCGCCTCACAGTATGGTAGCCAGACGACGCTGGAAAAGGACTTAAAGGGCCGATATCTGGGACTTAAGGGATCCCAGTGAGAGACCCTTGGAGAGCCCCGACTGAAGGAAGGACAAAAGTCAAGGAAGGGAGAAGACCTGAAATGGGTGACCCCCAACGTCACACCAGGCCTTGAATGTCCTCCAAACACGATGGTAGGTCTTGGAGGAGATAGGCCTTCGGGCAGCCATCATGGTGCGAATGACGTCTGGAGAGAACCCCTTGCGCTGGAGTACTAGGGTCTCAATAGCCAGGCCGTCAAACTCAGGAAGGTTGGGTCTGGGTGGCGGATTGGGCCCTGAGTCAGGAGATCGGGGTCCTGGGGAAGACGCCAAGGATCTGCCCTGCTGAGCTGGACCAGATCGGAGAACCAGGCTCTTTTTGGCCAGAAGGGGGCCACTAGAATCACTGGCCCGGTCCCGGCCTTGATCTTCCTGATGACTCTGGGTAGGAGAGGGAGAGGTTGAAAGACATACGCGAGAGGGAAATCCCAGTTGGCCGTTAGGGCGTCCGCTGCTATCGCTAGGGGATCTCTGCACCTGGCCATGAATTGGGGAACCTGTCTGTTCAGGCGGGAGGCCATGAGGTCCACGGTTGGGAGACCCCATCGTGCGACGATGCCCTGGAAGATCTCTGGGCTTAGGGCCCATTCTCCCGGGTCGAGCTGTTGACGGCTGAGGTAGTCGGCCTGCCAGTTATCGAGGCCGGGAATGTAGACAGCTGTCAAACGGGACTCCTGGGTCTCTGCCCAGGTCAGGATAAGACTGACTTCCCTGAGAGCCTGACGACTTTGGGTTCCGCCCTGGTGATTCAGATAGGCGACGGTGGTTGCGTTGTCGGATTGCACCTTGATGGCCTGGCCCTTTAGGAGATGCTGCCAATGTAGCAGTGCTAGGCGGACTGCCCTGATCTCCAGAATGTTGATGGGGAGAAGAGCTTCGGTGCTCGACCAGGTCCCCTGGGCTGACAGGCGGTCCAGAACTGCTCCCCAGCCCGTGAGACTGGCGTCCGTGGTCAAGAGGCACCAGTGTGGTTCCTGAAGAGAACATCCCTTGGCCAGGTGGGATGAGTTGAGCCACCATGTCAAGGAGACCTGTGTGTTGGGAAGAATCCGGAACCATTGGGACAGGCTGGTGCGGGTCCACTGATCTAGGATGTTCCACTGAAGGTCGCGCAGGTGAAACTGCGCGAAGGGCACGGCCTCTATGGAGGACACCATGGATCCTAACGCCTGCATCGCAAATCGGATGGACGGGGATGGAGATTGGATCAGACGGCGCGTCAGGTCCTGGATTCTGGAGATCTTCTCCGGAGGGAGGAACACTCGCTGTTGTGCTGTGTCGAAGATCATGCCCAGGAAGGGCATCCGACGGGAAGGAGTGAGTCGCGACTTTTCCAGGTTGATCTTCCAGCCCAGAGAGGTTAGGGTTGAAGTGACCAGGTTCAGCTGAGATGTCGCTGTAGAGGGGGATGGTGCCTTGAGGAGAAGGTCGTCCAGGTAAGGGGTGATGGAGACCCCCTGTGACCTGAGGGAGGCCGCCGCCGCCGCCATGATCTTGGTGAATATGCGTGGGGCTGACGTGAGCCCGAATGGGAGGGCTGTGAACTGAAAATGGAGGTTCCTGACGGCAAATCTTAAGTATCTCCAATGGGGAGGGAAAATGGGGACATGAAGGTAGGCGTCCTTTATGTCCAAGGCGATTCCATCTTGAAACGAGAGAAACGAAGGTGGGTGTTGAGTTGCTTGAGGTCTAATATCGGCCGAAAGGAACCGTCTCGCTTTGGAACGAGAAAGAGGTTGGAGTAAAAACCCCGGAACCTCTCTCCCGGAGGGACTGGCGTGATCACTTTTTCGTCCAAAAGGCCTTGGACAATGGAGAGGAAGGCGGACTGTCTGAGAGGATCCTGGGACAGTCGGGACATGAAAAACCTGCTGGGCGGGTTCGAGAGAAACTCGAGGCGATAGCCTGAAGACACTCCCCTGTGCACCCATGGGTCGGAGGTGAGCCGGAGCCAGGCCTCGTGGAAGAAATGAAGTCTGCCTCCTACGGGAGAAAGACTTCCCGCTTGGGAGTAGTCATGCGGAGGGTTTGTCGGCCGGCTTGGTTTGAAGGTGCCTGCCCTGCCAGGAGTACCTGGAACGAGACGGAAACTTCGGTTTTCCTGAGGGATTCTGGAACCTCTCTCCTGAGGCTGTAGGATCCCTGGAGGAGGAGAACTTGGAGCCCCTGGAACGAAAAAAGCGGCCCCTACGAAAGGAAGGGCGGTTTTTGGGCTGTGGGAGGAAGGTGCTCTTCCCTCCTGTAGCCTGGCTGATTATTTTGTCGAGCTCTGGCCCGAAAAGAAGTTTACCCTTAAAGAGTGGTGAGCGATTTCTTGGAGGACATGTCGGCGGACCAAAGCTTGAGCCAGAGCGAGCGGCGAGCCGCTACCGCAAGAGCCGAGGTACGACTAATGGCCTGAACAGAGTCTAGGGAGGCTTCACAGAGGAATTCGTTAGCATCGCGAATCTTAGATGCTAGGAGAGAGAGTTCCTGTCTGGAGGCACCGGAGGAGATGCCTTCAATAAGAGAATCGGACCAGGTCTGAATTGCCTGGGAAACCCAGGCGGAGGCCAGGACCGGACGGAGGCTCTCCCCTGCGGAAGAGAACGTGGCCCTGAGGAAACCCTCCATCTTCTTATCCATCGGATCCTTAAAGGAGGAGGAGTCCGGAACGGGGAGGGCCGTGTTTTTGGACAGACGGGATACCGGAGCGTCCACCGATGGAGGAGTCGACCATTTCTTCCAGGGATTCCTGTGGGAATGGATTAGAGCGTTGAAAACGCCGAGAAGTCTGAAAACGCCTTTCAGGGTGGTCCCACTCTGACTGGATGAGGGAATCCAGTTGGTCGTTGGAAGGAAAAACGGAAGAGGTCTTCTTCTGGCGCTTGAAGAGAGAGGAAGAAGCCTCTAGAGTGGATTCTGAAGTCTTGAGGTCAAGACAAGATATAACTGAAGAAATAAGGGAATCAATAGCCTCCGTCGAGGATTTAGCTGTATCGTCCGGATCGTCCGGGCCGTCAGAGGAGATCTCTCCCTCACTTAAGGAATGATCCTCCCAAGTGGCTGAGGCGTGCAGGGACTCGGAGTCACTGTAGTCTTCCAGGCGGAGTAATGCTTGTCGCTTGAGAGATCTGGCGGGCTGCGGATCCTCCCTATCCAGTCTGTCTAGTAGTTTGTCAAGACAGGCCGCTAGCTTGGGGATGCCTGAGGAAAGCTGAGCCGCCCAGGGAGGTGGGTCCTGGTTGGAAGAGGAGGCCTGCGCCTGAGCATCCAGTACCGGAGCTGGAGTAGGGTCCCCCCCTGCTATCTCTGTGGAGAGGGGAGGAGGCACGACTGGAGCCTGGGATGGAGTCTCAGCCGGAAGCTTGGAGCATGAGGAACAAAGAGGTTCCTTTCTGCCAGACGGGAGACGTTTGCAGCATCTGGCGCATGCTAGATATTTTACTTTTGAAGAACTAGAAGCCCCCCTGGAAAAGGGGCCCTCTGGAATGCCCTCTGCCATGACAGAAAGAACAACAGAAAAAGCAACAGTGCAGTTCTTAACAAACAGTCAGCAGGTATTAAGCAAAAAAGACAGAACAGGCTTTAATGCAATAGGCAATGCAATGAAGGAAGGATTCTCACTTCCTTACTACCCTTTAATAATCCCCCTTTTTTTTTTTTTTTGGGAAAAATAAAGAGGTGTCTTATATATATATATATATATATATATATAATCAATCCAAATGGTGTCCGCACTCCAAGGCTCAATATTCTGCGGGGTGCTTAGCCAAAATTATGTATGCATAGAAAATAATCATCTGTGGCCAGCACACCCTTCAATGTTTCATCAAAAAATTTTTTATTGCAGATATATTGTTAAAACCAACGTTTCGGTCCTTGTTAGGACCTTTCTCAAGGATGACGATCCTATTGGGATCGAAACGCGTTGATGCGATGAGCTAATAAAACAAAAAACTTTTGTTTTATCTCTACATGCCGTGAGTGCTTTCTATTAATCCATTGTCTACATTTTTCTTGGTTAGCACCCGGCTAGTGCTCGTGTAATGGTGAGTGACGATTTCCTTTGGATTATATATACATATATATATAAAACTGGCTCACTAAGGAAGTGAAAGGGGGTATAGTACCAGGGAGGAGGGGCTTCTTCCTCTCTAGTGTCCTGCCTCCTGCTGGTTGATACTATACCCCATGGTCCCTGTGTCCCACAGACACCTGTAAGAGAAAATATGGCTGACAATGCTGAGTTTTATATAGTGAACTTACTGTACCAGCCCTATCCAGGCCTTTAAATGTATCCCTAGCAGCTCCCCATCTTGGATCTTGTTAGGCAGTGTTTTGTGTGTCAGCGGCACTGCACATGCTCAGTGTGCCCTGGGGAGTGGTTGAGAAGCTAAACTTAGGGGGCGCGGGAAATCATCAAGCAGAAAATGAGGTTCATCTGTCATAGAACTGATGCCACAGGGCTGATTACATTCTGATGGGGATGCACTGGTTTCTGAGTTGCCATGTAATGTGAATCAGAATTCATTACTAATCAGCCTTATATTGTGACATTTATATTGTATATATACAGTATATTGTGAGTTGGCCCCTAAGCTCAGGTAAGTGACAGCAGCACAGAGCATGTACTGGGAATCTGCAGAAAAGAAGATGGGAGGCTACTGGGGCATTTTAGGGGGACAGATCTTCCCTGCTTAAGGGCTGTGGTGGCCTCACCCTTTAACTAAGTGCTTAATATCCACCATACATGTACAGATAGTAACTGACCGACCACAGCTGCAGTCAGTTTCTAGCCCTCTTTAAGTAGCCCATCTTCCATATATTAAGTCGATACATAATAGTCCATTGTAATTAAAAAAAAAAAAAAATCTATATGGGCGGAGCCTTGAATGTAAAGCCTTTCCATCGCAATTACTGTTTTATAAATGCATCTATTTGTCTGAACAGGAAATGGTACCTTTGCAGCCCTGTCATCTGCGTTGTCAATCGTTTCTAATAAATATATAGATTTCAATCAGATTGTTGGATCTATACATCATGTATCTATAGGTCTGGCCAGGGCGGCCATTGCTATCTGTTTAAGGCAGTTGTCCTTAGAACACTGAGATTTAAAGGGGAAGCAATGGTAAAAAAATCACTCGGTGCCACTTTGTTACATACCCCAGTGACCATCTCAGTTCTTCCAGGTCCCAGATACATACTGCTAATGCCCCTCTAGGGTGGCACAGGGGGTAAAAGTGACAGTGAGAGTACGCCAGCTGAGTGCTGGGTTGGACTATGATTATGGCCACTGGGGAGGGCCCAAGAATCA
The DNA here is from genome assembly GCF_000004195.4 of Xenopus tropicalis. Taxonomy (NCBI): domain Eukaryota; kingdom Metazoa; phylum Chordata; class Amphibia; order Anura; family Pipidae; genus Xenopus; species Xenopus tropicalis. Next base: position 21,693,299 of record NC_030684.2, on the reverse strand, counting down.
GTCACCAGAGTGAATTTTTACCTTTTCTTCTCCTTTGACCATCAATGCTCATGGATTCCATAATGTGTGGACAAGTGGGGGAATGACGGTCATGAAACAGGGGTCCAGGGTATATGGGGTGCTTCACCTTTATGTTAACTTTTAATTTGTTACAGAACACCCTATTCCTAGCAACTTTGCAATTGGTTTTCATTAATGTTATAGTTTTCAATTATCTGCCTCCTTCTTCCAACTCTTTGCAGCTTTCAAATGGGGGTCACCGACCCAGACAGCCAAAAACTATTGCTCTGAGGCTACAATGTTATTGTTACTTTTTATTCCTTATCTTTCTGTGCAGGCCATCCTATATTCATAATCCCATCTCTTGTTTAAACCAAAGACTGGTTACTACAGTAAAAAACCCTAGCAACCAGATACCTGGTAAAATAACAAATGGAGAGCTGTGAACAAAAAGCTAAATAACTACAAAAAAAAACCCATCAAGAATAAAAAATGAAGACCAATTGCAAATTGTCTCAGAATAGCAATGTCTACGACATAGTAAAAGTTAATTTAAAGGTGAACTACTCCTTTAATGATGGACTAGTGCTGTCCTGTGATTAGCTGTTCTATAAGCCTGATATAACCACAAGCATCTGTGGCCGTATCCTATTTAGGGAATACTAGGCTAGTGGGTAACTACATGAACCCTTCTGCCCTTTAAGGGGCTCAGCAGGAGGCCCAGATCACTTGGCACAATCCCCTATGCTAATATATAGTTACTCTCTTACAAGTACCCATAGCAAATAGTCAAACATGTTCTAAATTCAGCCTTAGCCATTAAAGCCAGTTTGAACTGGTCCCCAGTAGCATTTCCCTCCGCAAATCCTGCGTCAGTCAGGATATCCGCATAGAAGCACTGCTGGGTCCCAACGTGAATGGGAAATTGTGGACATTGTGTTCTGGAAGGATATCCTGGCACAGCCCCCACCTCACCTCACTCCTTTGAAGCGATGGCTCAATTATTCCCACATCCCTTGTTCAGCTACAAGTCTATCATTTTCCTGTACTTAAAGACACACATTGTACTACTGAGTACTACTGCCTCCCAACTCCCACAGCTACGGGAACCATGGTTAGTAGCAGCCAAATGTTCTACTGAAATGCAAGTCAGTGACTTCTAATATCCCTTATGAGTAATACTCACAACTCAGCCAGCAGCCTTGTGCCTTTATATAGTCACAAAACCCCTCAGTGACTTCTAATATCCTTATCATTTACAGTAGGGGGGTACATTATCCATTATAATACATGAGTGATACTTGGAGTTCCCTGTATAACTCAGCCTGCAGCCTTGTTCCTTTATATGGTCAAAGAACCCCTCAGTGACTTACAAAATCCTTATTTACAGTAGGGGGTACATGATATGAAAGTTACCTGTATAAATGCTATTACTTTAGTTCTTAAAGCTGTCAGAATACCAAATTAACCCCTGACTTGCTAAAGGAGCCCCTGCTCCCCATCGGCAGTGTATTCCTGTAACGTCAGCTCAACGATCTGAAAAGATTTTATTGTGTTTTACAATAAAAATAATGCAGCTGCAATAACATTGGACTTGGTCGGTGAGAAAAAAAAAAAAAAAAAAGACAATTAAATGCAGGTCTGCTTTACATTAACTCATGCTCTACAGTAAGGGATTTTTCCAATCCACAAAATGCCAGAACTACAGCTCCCAGCATCCTCAGGCAACAGCCACAGACTGGAAGATGGAGTTGAAAGGGTGTTGGGAGTTTCTTGCACTAAGGAATAGATGTGGGCCGACTGGACTGTATGAGGGGGGCAGCACCAGAGATGGGTAGAGAAACATCACCATTCATTCCTAGGCAAGACTTGAGTATGATTGGTTAACTAACTGCAGCAGACGTTATATCCATGACGCTGCTATGAAGTGATGAAACAGAAGACCTGACGTTTTACTTTGTTTCCCCTTTTTTCGCACAAAAAAAATCAAAAACTAAAAAAAAAAAAAAAATCACTAGTGTTAAAAGGGTAAGTTATAGTCCTCTCTCTCTCGTAAACCCTTCCACAAAGTGCAACGGCTTTTCAGCCGGAAATTCCTCAACCGGTCAGCAATAGGCAACTCAGAGAGCATAGCGAATGCCCCTAGGGGGCAGTGTTATTTGGCGGCTACTATGCTAGGCCCTGTCACATGAGCTCTGCAGTGTCGGTCACAACAAAGGGCGCTGTCTTCTATCACGCGTGGGGGAGGGGTTGGGTCCGATGCAGCAGAAATCATCCAAACGGTGCAGAGAATAACGGTGCATAATTATTCCCAATTCTAACCCCCTCCACCCCCGACCCATTTCAGTTTTTTTTTTTTGTTTTTTTTTTTACTTAAAAAAAGTAAAATTAAATAAAAAGTGGAAATCCATGCATTAAAAAAAAAACGGTCTCGGGGGAGGGATATGCACTTTTTCTTAAGAAAAATGGGAAAAAAAAAAAACAAAAAACAAAGAAAAAGGATGACAGCCGCCTCTCTCCTGAGTTGAGTATTTGGAGAAGGTTCATTGGATAGCATGCACGTGAGCGCCGCAGCCCCCCCGCGGCCATGCAGAAGTGCGGAAATCACCACAAAAAGGTCTCGCTTTAAACTATTTGGTCGGTCAGTTTAAAAGGTTCCCTGGCTGCAGCATGAGTGCGGCGCTGGCTACAGTCCCCTTCAGAGGCGGCCATGGTTTAGTGGATCCTAACTGCCGACGCCCCTCCCAGTGGTCTCGTCTCTCTGAATCAGCTCACTGGAGTTTGGTGCCCAGTTTGCGCTGTCTGTTCCTGGAAGCAACAGAGGAAATAAGAGAATTCAATAGAGAGGACTGGCATTTTTGGGTGAAAGTTCAATGCTAAAAAAGGTATAGTTCACCTTTATGTTAACGGTTAGTATGATGTAGAGAGTGCTTTCCTTTGCAATTGGTCTTTTTTTTCCCCCCAATACTTGCAATTTTTGAATTATTTCATTGTTTTTTTTGTTTAGCAGTTCTCCAGTTTGGAATTTCAGGAGTTATCTGGTTGCCAGGGTTGAATGTAACCTAGCAGCCAGGCAGTGGTTTGAAAGAGAGACAGGAATATGAATAGGAGAGGTCCTAAATAGACAGATAAGTTATATGAATTAACAAATACAATAACAATAAAACTATAGCCTCACAGAACAATCGCCTTTTTTTGGCTGCCAGGGTCAGTGACCCCCATTTGAAAGCTGGAAAGAGGCAGAAAAGGCAAATAATTCAAGAACTTTAACAAATGCAGACCAATTGAAAGTTGCTAAGAATAGGCCATTATATAACATAGAAAAAGTTGTTGTAGAACATACTATTCTTAGCAGCACTTCCTGAATTATTTGCCTCCCTCTTCTGCCTCTTTCCAGGTTTTAAATGGACCAAAGCAACCAAAAAAAAAACCAAAATATTTCTGGAAGGTTACAATTTCTGTGTTTCTTTTTTATTTGTTATTTGTTATTTTTCTTATTCAACTGGTTCATCTTCTAGCCTCTCATAAAAAAACTGCCTGGTTGCTAGGGTACGCAACCATAGCAATCAGAGAGCTGCTGAACAAAAAATAATAGAATATGTAGACCAACTGTAATGTCACTGTCATAAAGACCATTAACTCAAAACACTGCACAAAATAACACTGATTTCCCATTACCTGGCTTCTGCTCGAGTGACTGTGTATTCAAACCATAAGATGTTGGGGATGAGACTGGTGTCTCGGATTAGGAAGAATTCAGAGATTGGCCTGTGGGGAAAGGAAATGACAGTTAGTTACTGTGATCCAGGGGTGTAACTAGAGAGGAGCCTGGGATACAAGCTGCTATGTATGGCGATGTTAATGCTGCTTCCTGGACTTTAGTTCCCCTTTAAAAATCAAACTGCCACAGTGGTTATTTCATCAGTGCTACAACACTCAGTAAGTAACTTGCAGCAGGGGCAAAGCTGCATTTTCCACCTCACTCTGGATTAAAAAAAATATCTGATGGAAGGTACAAAATGCAGCCACGTCTACTGTTGCATTGCTGAATGACAGAAGCAGAGGAGCCTCCACCATCTGCCCCTCCAAATAGAAGCACAGAAACCTGCAAGAAATTAACTAGAGTGGATAGAAAAAAAAAATGGCAGACTGTGCCTGTTTACATAGTTACATATTAAGATGGGTTGGGACCAGAGTCCATCAAGTTTAACCCTTCCAAGTAAAGCCAGCAGTCACAGGCCAATACTGACCTATCTATGCACTTACATACAGACCCATACTGACCTATCTATCCACTCACATACATATACATATACATACATATTATGCTGTGTAAAAAAAAAAAAAAAAGAGTAAAACATTACTGCGGATGTTGCTCATAGTAGCCAATCAGATGCTTCGCTTTGGTTTTCTAACTGTTGAAATCTAATTGCGGATTGGTTGCCATGGGCAATATCACCGGTAGTGCTTCACTCCACTTTTTAACACAGCATGACAAATATACCCCTAACTGTAGATTTTAGTATCACAACAGCCTTGGATACTATGCTTGTTTAAAAACTCATCCAGGCCCCTCTTATAGGCATTAACAGAATCTGCCATTACCACATCACTAGGAAGGGCATCCCCCAACCTCACTGCCCTCACTGTGAAACCCCACCCCCCCCCCTACGCTGCTTCAAATGGAAGCTCTGTTCCTCTAATCTAAAGGGGGGGGGGGCTCTGGTGTGCCAATCGGGAAAAAAAGAACCCCCCCATCTGCCTAATCCCCTCTAATGTACTTGTATAGAGTAATCATGTCCCCTCGCAATCGCTGTTTTTCCAGAGAAACACCCCCCAAACCTGACAGTCTAACCTCATAGTTTAACTCTTCCATCTCCTCTACCAGTTTAGTTGCAGTCTCTGCACTCTCTCCAGCTTATTAATATCCTTAAAGGACTGGAGACCAAAACTGACCCCCATACTCAAGGTGAGGCCTTACCAGAGACCTACAAAGAGGCAAAATTATGTTTTCATCCTTTGAGTCAATGCCCTTTTTATACAAGACACCACTTTATTTGCTTTAGTAGCCACATGATGACACTGCCTGGAATTAGACACCATGTTTTGTTTGTACTTTGCCTCCTACCTTTCACTTTGTGCATCTCTAAAGGCTGAAAAATGCCTGACTCTGCCCATGCCAACCCTCCGTGGCTATTTTGGAGAATGCATTTTTTGAACCACAAACAGCCAGCCCTAAGCAGAGACACTGGCAAAGAATATGCCCCAGTGAAGCCCAGGAATTAACTGTACTTGCAGGAATTGCTAGGTATTGCTAGGCCGGACTCACCATGCTGCAATCCTCGGGAAAAGGGGTGTCAGAACTTCTTGTGTGATAACAAACCAAGCAATGGCCAAGACACTCCCTGTCACGCCACCATAGACCACCTGACTCCAGCTGTGGTACACAAGATACACTCTAAGGGGCAAAAAATGGAAACCAGTTAAAAACACACCAGTCTCAGAGATCCATGCTGTAAGCAACATGCAGATCTGTGCATACCTACTGTACGAGACAAGGAATGCCACTGTCAGAAGGCACAGTGACAGCACGTGCCGCCAGAGGAGGTCCAGGAAACGGGCATTGTTTGTTTGATGCATCCTGGGGGAGAAATTACAGGTTTAGAGATTCTATGTCTCATATCATCACTGAAAAAAGAGGCAGCAGAAGGAACGGTGCAGTATCAAAATGCCCCGCATGTAGCCACCGTGATCAGAAAGTGCCCTCAGGTGCCACAATAAGACTTGACAGACTGGCAGTTATATAACTAGATATTACCAGGCATAGTAGATAATCAAGAAAATATTCCACTTAATGAAATATCCTATGTCTAGCTGATCCAGAAAATAGTTAACAATTCCCTCTGCGATAGTGGGGCAGGAGGTGGCCTGAAACCAACGTGGGTTAGGCAGGTTTGGCTTGATCGACCCTGCCGGGTTCTGCATGGGTGGCAGGACTAACTTTCCCAATAGTGTCGCCCATCTCAGCCCCTACAGTGACTGTTCCCCTGAACCATGCCCCCCGGTGATGTGACTGCAGTTCTCTGCCCATATATGACAACACCAGAGGGGTCTATAACTGACAGATCAACACTGCACTGTTAGTCATTGGGTCCCCCATGCTCCCAAACCTTGGGTGAGATAAAGATCTGTTTCCTACAAATACTACTGGTCCCTCTGCTACACTGGCACTCACCTTAAGTACAGAAAGAGGAATGAATACACTGAGAAGAACCACATGAACTGGGAATGGCTGGAAGGGAGACCATATTCTGTAGTCACTGTTGCATGGGTCCCTATGGATGCAATAACGGTATTAGTACAAGTGGAAACCAAAGAACTGAGTGATCTGAAAGGGAAACTCTACCCAAATTACATGGATTATATATACAGGTTGCAGTACATAAAGAAGGGCAGCTTTTGAGATCTAAAGGCAAACAAATACAGACAACCCACTTGGAGCCGTGCCAAGACTGTTAGTGGTCACTTTAATGCCCAATAATGAGAATTCAGGCGTGAAATATTCTAGCTTTTCTGCGGTTTTGATTTTGTATACATTGGTAATAACTGTGCACATCAAGTCTCCTTCTGGACCCCCAAGCAGCCTTTTTTCCTGTTATCCCTAAGGCTTTTTTTCCCTGGAAGCAGGCAAAGACAAAGCAAAGGTTGCACCAGTGCAGACACCCACAACCACCAGCTGTGATTAATCACTCCAATCTGTATTGTAATCTGTACTGCAGTAATTATTGCCTTCAAGTTTATTAATTTGCAGATTTTTACTGAGGCTTAAGGTTTTATTTTCCCACCGGATGAAGGACCAGACCTGTGTGTGATGCAGTCCTTGATCAGACAGCCTCCAAATTGGCAATTATGGTCTGATTGTTTGGCCCTCGGGCCAAACAATCGGACCATAATTGCCAATTTGGAGGCTGTCTGATCAAGGACTGCATCACACACAGGTCTGGTCCTTCATCCCCCTCAAGGTGAGCACATAGGGAAAAGATCTGCTCAATGTATGGCCACCTTAAAGAAACAGTAACTCCAAAAAACAAAAGTTTATAAATTGAATTACAATATAATATACTGATGCCCTGCACTGGTAAAAGCTGTGTGTTTGCCTCAGAAAGACTACTATAGTTTATATAAATAAGCTGCTGTGTAGCCACGGGGGCAGCCATTCAAAGGAGAAAAGGCACAGGTTACACAGCAGATAACAGATAAACTCTGTAGCATAAAGTGGTGCTTTATCTGTTATCTGCTATGTAACCTGTGCCTTTTCTCCTTTTTTTCAGCTTGAATGGCTGCCCCCATGGCTTCACAGCAGCTTATTCATATAAACTATAGTAATCCTTCTGTAGCAAACACACAACCTTTACCAGTGCAGGGCAACGGTGCATTATATTTTAATTACTTCAAAGCTCTTATATTTTTTGGTGTTATTGTTCCTTTAAGGCTAATGTCCCACAGAGCATGTTAGTTGCCACGATAAATTGTGGGCACCTAACCACTCCGAAATGCCTTTCCACCGGCACAAATAGAAATCGCTGGTGGAAAGGCCTTCACATTGCTTTAGTTTTCCCGAAGTCGCACAAAGTTTTCTCCTGCAGGCAACTTTGCGTGACTTCAGAAAACTCAAGCAACGCGAAGGCCTTCGCACCAGCGACTTCTATTGTTGCTGGTGGAAAGGCATTTCAAAGCAGTTTGTCGTTGGCGTTAGCAGAGATCTATCGCGGGGAAGTAACACACTCCGTGAGACATCAGCCTAAAGGTGGCTATAGACGGTAAGCCTTTTCCCAATGTCCCCACCTACGGGTGGCTGATATTAGGGTAATTTGGCTCGATGCAGTGCCCGATCAGACGGAAAAAATCAAACCTGCCTGATTTTAGACCAGATGTCGGTCAGGCAGGCCCGTTGTCACACGGGAAGATAAGGCGCCGAATCGGTCTAAAGGACTGATATAACCTTAAGAGTGGTTGGCTTATCTCTCACAAAGAGATAGGAGAATCTATGGTTTCATTAAGCAAGAGAGGCCATACACCTCATCTGTATTAGGCCCCCTAATGACTGTATGGTGCACTGCACTTCCCATTAGCAGTAAGTTTCTTCCAAACTTGCAATATTCCTTTAAACACAGCCTCTCTCTTACATACCTTCACATGGCCGCGGCTCTCTGACAATATTCTTTATTGACCAGTTAACACCTTCATTAACCACCAAGCCCAGCAGAAAGGAAATCTGGGAACAGATAGATCAAATGTTAAAGGGTAACTGCACTAACAAACTAATTCCATGCCACTTCCTAACATACATCTCAGTGGCGCTGCCGCCATAAGACAAGTTATGTGCCTTGCCCAGGTGGCAGCACCCAGTGGATTTTTAGGGGCCACAAAAAGCAGATAACTTTAAGAGCCAAAACACGATTTTTAAATCAGATTTTTGGCTCTTCTAGTGCAAAGAACGCTATTTTCTTTCATTATGCAGATAGACAGGTTTTGGGAAAGGATTCAACATATTACCCAGACATATGTGAAAAAGAGGGTGGGATGGGGGGCCTTACCGTGTGAAGTTCCCTCTTGAATATAATCAGCGTCAGAAAACTGATGAGGAGGAAAACTGGCCCTAAGCTGAGGTAGGCTAACAGCTGCCCGTAAATATCTCCTGAAAAGAGAAGCAGGACAGTTACAAACCCTAAATGTGCAATTACAAAGGTAAAACGGAGACAGATCTGCAGCAGGGACAGAGCACAATGATTAATAATGTATCTGGGGAAACTGGCAGGCACTTCAAATCTACATGAAATATGCAAACAAAAGCACAACTCAGATAAGCGGCACCAAACTGCACTCTGGGGGAATGGCAACCATTATCCAGCAGATGGAGGCACTCTCATGTCTAGACAGACATCCAAAAAGAAAGGTCTCCCACCTTTGAGTATGATGTAGCGAGTAATATTCTGAGACAATATGCAATTGGGCTTCATTTTCTATTATTTGTAGTTTTTTTTTTTTTATTATTATTTCAGTGTTTGCTTGGCAGCTCTCCAGCTTGGAGTTTCAGCAGCTGTTTGGTTGCTAGGATGCAAATTACCTTAGCAACAATGGTGTGGTTTAAATGAGAGACTGATATGACTAGGAGAGGACCTGAATAGAAAAATTAGTAATATAAAGTACCAATAACAATTAAACTATATCCTCACAGAGCAATTTTTTTTTTGGTTCAGGGGTCGGTGACCCCAATTTGAAAGCTGCAAAGAGTTAAAAAAAGAAGGCAAATAATTCACAAACTATAAAAACAAATAATGAAGACTAATGGAAAAGTTGCTTAGAACTAGGCTCTTTCTATAACACACTAAAAGTTAACTTAAAGGCTCGACTGATGTTTCTTATGTCCACTGGGGCCAAAAAAATGTCTCTACCAGTGGCTGTTACTGGTTTCTCACTTAAGTGAATGGCACGACAAATGTGGCCCCAGAATATTCCATACAAGCAGCACAGAATTACCCTCTGGTAGACTGTGGTGAGGTTTAGTCTCACCCTTTGATAAATCTACCCCAAAAGATAAAGGAGGCGGGAGATATCGGTGGGGAAGGCAGAAAGTAAATGGAAGGAATTTGCGGACTGAAAAATGTTTAAATAAATTAAAAGTAAACTGTAACTCACACACCAGTTCACAACCAAGTAGCAATTTCAAGAGCAAGTCAAGTCTAATACACTGGGGGGTGCCTGTGAACTCAGTCCCCTTTTCCCTTCTTGAGCCTGTAGAGCCCATACCCATTTACACCCAGCCAGGGGAAGTTCTTTCTGCGAGTGGAGCCAATGGCAGCGAGTGGAACACAAAGAGGTCCTGGCAAGATGGCATGTTGTGGCTCAGCATAAAGCAACGTGGTCCAAATAGTTTTTAAAGGAAACGCTCAAGGAAGAGACATGTGGGTCCATCACAAGCAGACCTGGACAGGCTTGCCCCCTGGCAAGTCACTTTTTATTGGGCCTGTTTGGGCCTCAGTGTACTTGAAACTCCAGGGCCTATTTTGAATCCCAGTCAAGACCTGCGTATGCACCTGGAAAGGTTTTACAACTGGTTTGCCCTTTAATGTGAAAACACTCATTCTAAAGAAACTCGTGCCAGAAAGTACTGTGCGATAAAGCAGGGCAGTAGCTATCTATAGTGCCCCACAACGCTATAGAAAACAGACACCCGCAAGATACGTGGCTGCTCGTTAACCAGTATATCCTGCAGCTTGAAACAACTTGTATTGCCAAAGCCCCCATTACAGATGTGGATTTAACAATGGGCCGAGCGGGAATCCTAAATGTGGTACTTATATGTACCTGCTAGGGCAGTTTCATCCGATTTGCCCCTTTCCACCCCAAAAACACAAACAGCTGTGGTCTTAGCGCTGCACAGTTCTGAGTGAAATTAGCAGCACTGTGAAATAAAGCAATAATAAGTCTGACATTCCTTGTCTTTATGGGGGGGGGGGGGGCTGTGCAACTATGAGGTGTATGAGGTACTGCAATGATAATCTACGCTTCATACCAGGAAGCATAGGTATTCCCACTACACCAGTGACACAGAGCGCATGCGCAAACGGGTACCTCGCTGTCTGGCAGCAAGTCTCGCCGGTAATACACATGCGCAGTACTTGGAAGGCTCCCCGTCTGTGAGAGATTCACTGCCTCACAACCCCTACTGTTGTCATTAATTCTCGTTTCGACAAGCCCGGCGCCTTGAACAAGGCAGGGGCGAGGGCTAGGCGCGTCCTTACCTGCAGGGTATTCTACGTGTGTCAAGGAAACCGGACGCCACTGAGCAGACAGCAAGCACTGTTCTGCCGCCGCCATCTTACCCGGATACCGGGCGTTTGGAAACAACCAATAGGGAGGAAGAGAGGAGGCGGCGCCAACCAATGGGAGGGAATAGAAATAACATCCGTTAGGGTTGGCCAATGAATAGGGGAGGCATGGAGGGCGAGTAACCAATGAAAGGCGAGGTGTGGGGGCGAGGCGAGGGCTGCGCGACGTTTAGCGTGCGACGTAGCCAATCAAAGAGCGATATCTTCCACCATATAAGCCAATCCGATACTCGGTCAAGGCCGTAAAGTGTTTATTAACTGCCGTTCTAAGTTTGAGTATATTGGAATCATGGAGAGCTGAGTGGATGTGTGGCATATTGTGACGCGTTCCTTATGCTTTCTAGTGTTGCAGCCTTAGCTGGATGGAGGGTGGTATTTGGGCTAAATAAATACCTTCTTGGGATTATGGCCACTGATATCCACAGCCTTCTACTTGTCACCCATACTAAGAACCGAGTCTTCCACCAAAGCTAAGATACATAGGAGGTTATATCTCTTACCCGCTGTTCTGGGGGCTCCTTGGCTGCATAATCTAATGTTATGGGTTCCCAGGGGATAGGGGATGCAATTCCTGTGTAATGAGATGGTAAAAAGCTAGTAAATGGTACACATACACCCGCCATCAAATATGTGCATTGCAGGCGCCACTCATAAACCACATCTTCTGACACTCTGCTAGTGGGCTGCACCTAGGTCCTGTAACCCATAGCAACAAACCAGATCTGTATTTACCAGGAGCCTGGTAAATACTACCTGCTGACTGGTTGCTATGGCTTACCCGAACCAGAGCAAATGGAATAACCCTATTATTTTCTGTTGCACCAGGTGCAAAGTTTCCACGCTTGAAAGCAAACACCAAACAGGCCTAATAAAAAGACATAAAAGAATATTCTGATTCAAATGGGAGCTCAAATGTTTATTATCTTATAGGAGAAATAAATAAATGCTGGTTGAATTTACAATGCAGGGGTTAATATAACTGAGTGCAAATTATGGAGAGCATAACCATGGCAACGCCATAGTTTCCTGTTCCCCCAGGTGTCCCTTGTGGCGGTGTGAGCTGGGTACAGTACTGTGCAGTCACCAAGCTTAATCCACAAGTCACCTGGGTGCATAGTAAATATGGCGGTGCTGTACCCTGCAACAAGAGAGGCGAATGAATAGAGAGAAGGAAAAATGGTCCTGGTATTTATTAACATAACCCAATACAGCCAAATGGAGACTGTACTGATACCTAGTAGTGTGTCCTAAGGGAAGGGTCACTGACCTACTGAAAAGTAAATCCTCTATAAGCAATGTCAAAAGACTCAATTCTCTGGCTAAAGGCATATAGTATTTTCACTTTGTCAGTATGAGAAAGGGTTACTGCAACTTAAATTGTTATGGTATTGTGTATGAATGTACAACTACTTTCCCCCAGCCTCTATAAAATGTTCCTGATGTATAGGTACCAGCATAGGGATTCCCCTGCTCCAAGCAAAATTCAGCAGGAACAGCCCCCTAAATTTGCTCATATTCTGTACAGAGAGTTACCATAAAACTATGGCAGCATAGGGATTCCCCTGTACTAAGCACAATTCAGCAGGAACAGCAATGGGTCGGTATCACTTTAAGCAATCACAATTAATACTGTAAGGTAAACAAACAAAGGCATGGAAACACCATCTTTTACACCTCTGAATTTGTCACATTCTCTGTTTAATTAAGAATTTCTTTCGAAGTGCTGCAAGTTTGTTTTAAATATAAGTTTCGTAGGAAGGGCTGGAACATTCTGCTAATACACAACTCTATGATCCAACAGTAAACTAGTACGACATGATGTTACTCCTGCTTGGTGACAACAGTAATGTTCCCTACACATTGCTGGAAAGCCCTTCAGTATTCTTTCCCAGGGCCATTAAAGGGGTGGTTCACCTTTAAGTTAATTTTTGTATGTTATAGAATGTCCTATTTATAACAACTTTGCATTTGGTTTTCATTATTTATTTTTCATAGTTTTAATTATTTGCCTTCTCCTAATGATTCTTTCAAGCTTATAGAAGCTGATCACTGACCCCAGTAGCCAAAAAGCTTTTGCTCTGTGACACTACAATTTTATTTTTATTCTTAATTTTCTTACTTATCTTCCTATTAAGTCTATCTTCTATTCATATTCCAGTCTTGCATTTAAACCACTGATAGTTTGTAAGCTCTACGTGGCAGGGACCTCCATCCTCTTGTGTCTTTGACTCTTAATTTATTGCAACTGTATCTTGTATTTATTTGTATTTATTGTTATACTTTGTATTTATCTATTATCTTATTAACCCCCTGTTTGTATTAATGTATTCTACTGTACAGCGCTGTGTACATAAGTAGCGTTTTATAAATAAAAATATACATACATACATAGTTGCTGAAATTCCAAACTGGAGAGCTGCTGCACAGAACGCTAAATAACTCCAAACCAGAAAAAAATAAAAAATGAAGACCAATTGCAAATTGTCTCAGAATATCAATGTCTACATTTAAAGTTAAACAACTGCTTTAAATATTGAACCCTAAAAGGTTCTAAAAAATTCAGTGCATTATCCATGAAAAAAAATATTTAAAAAATTAGCCTTTTAACAATTATAGACTGCTATAAACACATATAAAAGCATCACAGTATTTGATTGGCTTATGCCAGGGATGCCAAAATCTAAATTGTGAACTCCATCTTCCAGCATTCCCCAAGCAGAGATCTGGGAGATGTAGTTCATCGTAGCAGGTTGTACACGGATTGTTACACAGATGTATAGAATATTTTTGTTGTTGTTTTTTTTACATACACAAACTTCCAACGTACAGTTACACATCCACCTTAGCTTATCTTTTTCTCCCTAATATTTGACATTAATTGATTAGTACTTCCTGAGTAAAACCAGCTATGAAAGGGTTAATTTGCTTTCTCTGCCCGGGTCAATGACCTAGTGCAACTATGATTTGGCTATGTGTGTCGTTGGTTGGCTCTCATAAGGCGCTACAGTCTCTACTCCTAAATACCCCAGCAGTATGTCTCTCCTCCTGCGAGAAGGTGAAGGTTATTGTCTGCCAAATCGATTTAAAGGACTCAGCAGCTTATATCTGTCCAAGCATGGCCACCCTAAGTTGATGCAGCCAGGCCCCCCCCCCCCCTTTTCTTATCCTCCTTATTGCTCACCCCCTTGGCCACCAGTGCATTAGCATGCTTGCATCATGTGCAGCACAGTGGGCATGGAAGAAGGATGCAGTCCCATAGGAAAGATGCATGATGGGTAAACACAGGTCCAGGCCTCCCCATTCCTTAAGGCACCCCTGGGGTTGCAGGGTCTGCTGCATACAAGTTACACCACTAAGGGGTGTCTGTGCAAAGCTTGCTTTTAAAGCCTAATGAGTCCATGGCTTAAAGTATTTTACAGCCTTGCCTACCCAGTATCTGAATAATCCACCATCAGATAATAATCTGGACCGATAGAAAGGCGAAAAGGCCGCAGGCTCAAAAGCCAAGTCGGAAGCCTATGTCTGCTCCTGTGCATCCAGCTTTAAATCTACCTTAATAACATGAAACGGACGTCTGCTGTACTTAGTGCAATTCCTAACTTAAGTCCACCCATGACACAGTATTGTTTCACATTATAGGTGCATTGCTAGACAGGAGAGTGTTAAATTACATTTTTGTGGCAGTCAAGAGGCTGCAAAAAAAAAAAAATAAATCTGAATTTAAAACACTTAAAAATGCAGTGCTGTTTGTTTTTCCTCCTTCAGCGACACTATTAATTTTTTTTTTTTTAAACAATTGATAAAAATTCAACTGAGGAAAGATTCTTCCAGTGGAATGGAATGACCAGTGGCAACCGTTGAGGGTCCCAGAGTTTGTTGCAAGGATAGAAAGCACCATAGTAGGACATGGGTTGTTGTAGTTCAACATCCGCTGAAGGTGTACCACATTCTATATTAGTAGTTACAGTGTAATTATGTCAATTGTGCTGCCGCCAAGGACAAGGGGTAGATCTGCACTAAAACAGACCTAGAAGTGCAGGCAGTCTCTTGGCCTAGAAACGGGATAAATGATGTGACTGGTCACGTGGTGTTATCAGGGGGGGGGAAAATAGAATTCTATTGTTACAGGTCCAGTTCTGCCTGTCCGGTTTCAACAGGTACAGCCCCATTCATTTCCTGTACAGTCTCTACTCCTAAATACCCCAACAGTATGTCGCTCCTCCTGCGAGAAAGGTGAAGGATATCATCTGCCAGCGACTGGATTGTGGTGTAGCTCACTTTATCCAGGTCAAACATGTCCGTCAAGTACTGCACAATCTGGTGCTGAAAAGAATGAGGAAAAAAAACACAAGTGCAAAAATATTTACCATTTACAAGAGGTATTGACAAACCCAAACGTGCCTGGCCACAACCCAACATCACACTCAACCTGCACTTGTAAACCCACCATTGCAAGTGGGTGATACAAAGTCATTGTGTCCATTGAGGGGCTCTGTGTTATAGTGACCAGCAGGCCCAGACTGGGATGCAAAATAGGCCCAAGTACACAGAGGCCCAAACAGCCCCCACCAGCCCAATATATAGTGACTGTCTATGGCATCTTACAGCAGCCCCTCTGGCATTTGTCAGAACCCACAGATTATCAGTCTGAGCCTGGTGACCAATGGAGAAGGCCTTTGATCTGCTACAGGGGCGGCAAATTTGCCAGCCCAAACCTCACTAACCCGTGGGTCTCAGGCAGGCCCTCTTTATGGTCAAGCAAAGAGAGAAATTCCCAAACTACATGATAGTACCATTTCCTCCAGGCAGTCCCAATACAAGTATGGTTACCTGCACCTAATAAGGCGGACCCTCGTTTGCGTGTTCTGCGTAAAAATGAAATTAGACTATAAGCTGCAATCTATGTAAAATACTGTGTCTGCACTATACTCCTAATAACTACAAAACTTTGATCATCCCAGAAGTGAAAAACCCAATTAAAGATTTATTGAACTGACTTTATATATAAAACAAGTTACCTTAAAGAAATTACAAATTTCTGCCAAATGCTCTTTGGGCCCAAGGAATCCAAATGCCAAAACAGGGCTGACATGTTCCGATACGGAGTAAAAATGTGATATGAATCCATCAGGAACCTGTTTAAAAAATGGTAAAGATTAAGATAAAAATAATCCATTGTGTTGAGCCCTTAACATTATTGAGCTAAAAGCTCTAAAACTACATTAAAAAAAATATAAACGGGTGGTTTAAGTATTTACCATTAAAAGCCTCCTTTTTGCTTTTAAGACGGACCAGCAAGCAGTAGCCAGTGCCTAGAAACAAATATAACATTTATAAGAAAACAAGTGAAAACTGACATAGCCAACATAAAGTAAAACCACAACACTACAGGTATGGGCTCAGTTATCATAACCTGTAATAATAAAACAGTACCTTGTTCTTGATCCCAACTAAGATATAATTACCCATTATTGGGGTCCTATTGGGTTTATTTCATGTTTAAATGATTACCTTTTCTCTGTAATAAAAAAACAGTACCTGTACTTGATCCCAACTAAGGTATAATTACCCCTTATGGAGGGCAAACCAATCCTATTGGTTTTATTTCATGTTTAAACCATTCCCTTTTCTCTGTAATAATAAAACAGTACCTGTACTTGATCCAAACTAAGATATAATTACACCTTATTGGGGGCAAAACAATCCTATTGGGTTTAATTAGTATTTATTTTTTAATAGAATTTAGGTATGAAGATCCAAATTACGGAAAAATCTAGGTCCCATTCTGTATAACAGGTCCCATACCTGCCCCTGAAGGCAATTAAAAAAAAAAAAAGTCTCTGCAAAGTGGTTGCTTTAGATGCTGTGCAGTGCTTGAGTATATGCCTAGTAGGCAGAGCCACTCATAGTAAATAGGGGCAGCTGTCCTGGGCCCTCAACTTGAAGAGGACAGTGGGGGCTCACATTGATTAAAGAAAAGTCTGCACACTGACTGCTTCATCAATATGGGAGCTCGCCATTGGATAGCTTGCACAGTCCCCTCAACCTTCTAGGACAGCCCCTGCCAGCAAGGTCCAATTTTGCAAAAGCATAACCACGTGCAATACAAAAACAAAATCTTCAGGAAAGGAAAGAGGATAAGAGCAGTCGTTGTGACAATGCTTACAGTCTCTTTGAAGCTGTCTGAAAGCCACCGATTGCGCAGAACGGCAATAACAGACGAGGGTGGGCTTTCAAGGTCCTCAAAGGCATCCATCAGAATGAAATCCAGTGCAATGTCAAAGAAATTCATGCAGACTACCTGAAAACAGCAAAATGAGCATATAATACTTTTTTATAACATATAAATTTTAAAAATAAAATTCCGGGTTAATTTGTCAGCAATAATTTTATAGCTGTGACATTAAAATGCTTCAGTGCAGCCCTATGGGTGCAGATGCGCCTCCATGTATATGGATAATCCTCTTATAAGGTGCACTAGCAGGAAAGTTTCTGGGATCAAACAAATCTTTTGGAGAGATTCTTTAACAGGTCACTTAACATAATATAAACTGTTGGTTAAGTTTTAATTCTAGGGGTATAGTTTTCCTTTAAAAGAAGGGAACAATGGGTGCGCAGTCCATATTTCTCCATTTGCATTTTCTAGGCAGGCAGAGAGAAACAGATCTGCTCCTCGACACTTCTGTGTCCTGCAATTACAGGCACAATGTCAGTGTAGCTGCACTCAGGCCTCAGGATAAGTTAGCCTTTATGCTTTTTTTCACTGTTGTTTAATCTCCTATTAGGGAGAAGACACGTGGGGCGATTAGTCGCAACGACTTCTATTCTACCCTATGGCAGAAAAGTCGTTGCGATTAGTCACCGCGACAGACTTAATTTAAAGTTGCAGCGACTAATCGCCCCACGTGTCTTCACTCTTAAAAGTGAAACCATGCAACGAGAGCCAGTAAAGAAGTGAAGTGCACCTTTTTCTTACCCCACGTCCTTTTAATTCCTTTTGCGTTGTAGTCCATGTGTCCTCCTTCAGCGCATATCGCAGCATTTCCTCATAGTTTTCGAGAAAGCCTTTAGGATTCTGTGCGAGAGGCAAACAGGTAATTTAGCAAATATTTATGAAAATCTATGTGAATGGCAACCTATACAGTAAAGCCACAAGTCACACTGCAAGCAATGGCGATGAATCGCTCATTGAGCAACCAATAACTATAAGCCTGCAAACTAACTAATGCCACTGCAAGAGCCTGACCAACTCAACCTACTTGCCCTTGGCATAACCAACCCTGACATTTGATTTAGGAATGCTCTAAATCCAGGATTTGGTTTGGGGTTCAGACACACCCCAGAAATGTTTTGTCAAGATATAAATTCTTCAAACTTACAACTGACCTAAAAAAAAAAAAGTGCCATCTTGTTACTTCTCAGTGAACCATGGCATTGCACCACTGGTTTGGGACAGCCACAAGGGATGATAGGAAATGATGGTGGTGTGAAAAATGTACCCCAGAGGGGCTGCTTTAAGTTGCCACAGACAGTTACTATTTATTGGGCTGGTGGGGGGCTGTTTGGGTCTCTGTGTACTTGAAATGCCAGGGCCTATTTTCCTTGCCCTTTAAAGCGATGACAAGAAACAACGACACTATTATTTACAGATGATATAGTTTTACTA
Organism: Xenopus tropicalis; assembly: GCF_000004195.4. Lineage (NCBI taxonomy): Eukaryota > Metazoa > Chordata > Amphibia > Anura > Pipidae > Xenopus > Xenopus tropicalis. The sequence goes on along the minus strand of NC_030684.2, from coordinate 21,674,741 downwards.
AATTTGCAGACATCTAAAAAATTATTGTTCCAAGAAATTGGTAGTGAATTTGTTATTTGCCTGAATCAAAAAACTGCATTTAGTGCGTATTCTGTATCCGCTGAAAGCCCAACGCCATCTTTTACCTTCTCCGCTTTCTGCATCAGCCCAGACACCATCTGTTTGCCAACTTCACCAAAAAACAGCCGGTTCCTTTCATCAAGAAGCAATACCTACAGATGTGGGAAAAAGACAAATAATTAAACAAAATTGTTTTTGGCAGTTCTCCAAAGCAGATTTTAAATACAGTTAAATACAGCAGTAAATTTACCTCGAATGCCTGCCGAACACAGTGCAGTTTTGCCAGGAAATCTTGATCATTATAGCAACCCAATAACTCTGTTCTAAACCATGAAAAACATAGATGATTAAAAGGAATATTTTCTCCAGATTTATACAGATAGCTAGAATCTCAGCCATAAAGCAGGACAGGACTGCTGCTTAAAATGGGGGGGGGGGGGGGTCAGATAGGATCTGTGCCACTGTGACAGAATGCTCTGTTATATAGATAGTTAGCATTTATACCACTAAGCAAGAACAAGAAAACAAAAATAGTAATTTAAAAACTAGTGCAGAACATATGCCACAGTAAATGCATTTCTGTATGTGGGCAAATTGCAGCCTTTGCCCAGTCCTTTTTATTTTTTCATGATATATATGCAGGTTTCCAAGTCTATATCAGGAGCCATTCACTATAGCCTTCATATCAGGTTGCTAGCCCACCAGGAAAAGACATTTTTTTGAGGCATGAAGAGAATCATTTAAGCCAGGGACATCTAAACTACTACCAGCAACTGAAAGCAGTTAAAAGAAATACTATATAATAGTTTACTTTGTGGTTACAACAGAAGCAAGGATTCTATCATAGTTCAGGTGGTTGTTACTCATTTGTAGTGTATTTGGGTGACATCACTGAAAACACAAAGTTTACCCAGGTCTGGTAAACCATAGAAACCAATCAGATGTTTGCATTCCAACAGCTGACCAGTAAGGGTGAAGACACACATCGCTACTAGTATCGGCTACTTGTCACGCTACTAAGTGCCAGAAAATCCCGCCATAGACAATACCGAGAATTACCTCTGCGTAAACACACAGAGACAATTACCAGTAAATGATAAGCATTGTCTATTTTAGTAGCCACGTCAAGTAGCTGCTACTAGTAGCTCTGTGTGTCTTCACGCTAAATCATACATCCTGATTAGATTAAAAATATATTGATAAAGAAATATGCAGACATATAAAGCTTTGAAGACTAATGCTTGTTCAAATGGTTTAGCTTACGGAAAGGGTGAAGCCCCACGTGGCATATTGTCACCCTGTGTATAAGCACCCTACTTAATACTTCCTTCCGGGTGCAGGCACAATAAGTATTTTTAAGCATATGGGCAGATTGTCAGCCTGTGCTTATACACATACTCTCTGGTTTCAACAGTTTAGCAGCAGCAGTGCTGGGGCAGTAGTATTGGCATCCAAGGCCAGTGGTATTATAACACCATTGTGCGGCATTACACGCCGGGCCCCTCCATGCACAAAAAAGAAAAAAAAATTCAGCCTCTATATGGACCCGCACTCCACATGCTTGTGCCCCCAGCTCCCAGGCTGCTGATGCCAGGGTAGGTAAGTAAATGTCTGGGAAGGGGGGGGGGGGGGGGGTTTCTAAAACTATAGAGGAAGCTGACTCCACAGTCTGTGCCCCCACTCGCCCCCCAATTACATTCACAAATAACCTAAAAACAGCTAAAAACTTGTAGTAAATTCATATGGGAAAGTTTCTTAGAATTGCATTTTCATTTTGCAAAAAATATATATATTTTTTTTTGTTTAAAAATGATCACTTGGTTGAAAGATTACCTGAGGGTCCTACAGGCTACTTCTCCAGTGTGTACTAGCATTAGTGCTTCCTCATAAGCTGCTGCTGGCTTGGGTGGCCGAAAGGGAACCTCGTTTAACTGCAAAGTGTCAAAGAGCTGAGGAAAGCATATAAGGATAATCTTATTAGAGGAACACTTTACACTGGAATAAAGAGAGGATTCTTACACCTAAAACCACAGGGCTGCGTGAAATAGAAGTTTCATGCCAGTGATTCTAGATATACCCTTACGATGATGAGACATGCAGCAGGATCTATTATGATTTTACAGCACTGCTGCCTAGAGTCAGAAAAAACCAACCCATTTGAAATTTTAATGTGACAGAAAACCCAGGGGTATTTTATTGTTATCATAAAAATGTGAGGGTTCTGGGGCAGAGTTTGTCCGCTACACCGCCCCCTTGGGCTTTTCATAAAATACCAGTAGCACTGTACCTCTGCTGCCGAGAAAAAGGAGTCTTCAGAGGTTGTACTGCCTTCCTCGTATGTCAGCAGGGCCCTTCTACTCTCTGCAAGGGGGAACATCAGAGATCCTTCTGCCAAAGAAACAGAAGAGCAAATGTACCTTTAACCTGCCATATACCATAAAATCAGGGACCTAACTGTTGGTGCTGTAGATTTTATGTTACCGACCTTCTTTTTTTATTTATGTCACGGGTGCCCAAGAGTTAAACGCCCACTAAACGCCAAATGAATGTGTTATTGTTCACCCTTTTTATTAAATCTCCCATGATTTTATGTAGGTATTACTGACCCAAATGTATCTTTGTCACAATGCCACCATCTTTCATACTAGGAGGACACAAGCTACTTTATAATGTCCTATAGCTATAGTGTTATAATGTGTGACATTTACAAACATGGCTAACCTAATAGGGCTGTAACGAAGTACATAGCCGCTGAATAGGTATAGGTATTCCAGGTCCCATCTACTAATCTAGAAGTAAATCAGAGGCAGAACCCACCTAAATACACATAATACCCCATTATTTCAAGCCCCACCCACTCACCCATCATTATACTAAATATGTCACATGGTACTACTGATTGAAGGCAAAACAACACAGATAAAACATTTTTGTTGATGCATGTTTTTTTTCCCACAGAAATCAGACACTTACCCAGATCCATCAGCAAACTATCAGGTGGAATACTGGTCCCAAATTCTTCCTGCAAATTGTAGGCACGATGAAGGAGAGCTTCCAGCCTTCCTGCAAACTGCCTGCTCTGCGAGTCCTGTACCCAGAAACAGTCCAATTCCATGACTTCATGATAGAAAAGCAGTTTTACATAGAATATATCCAGTGATGTCTCCCTGGAAGATAAAATGCGTGGCGTATACTCACCTCACTTAGGCCCTCGCTGTAACTCTTGTTCAGTGGCTCATTAACTTGCGACAATGGTGTATTGGATCTGCTTCTCTGCCCAAGGTTCAGTGCTTGCTCCCACTTATGCAAAGCCTCCTCGAAGAGCTCCATGCCTATCCAGCACAATAAATGCAATCAATAACCAGCAATTAAAGAGTTTTAAGCCAACCATACATGGTCCAGTTTTAGCTATATTCAGTCCCTCTCAACCGAGCAGCTTATTGGGTTGTGTATGGGGCCAAACCAATAATCTCTGACTGAGAACCAGCCAGATATCCATCAGGAGTGGACCTATTTATGTAGTCTTCATAAGCTCCTATTATAGTCTAAACCAGGGGTGGGCAAACTTTTTGGCTCACGGGCCACATTTACTTACCCCCAGGCCAGACCGGGCCAGGGCGGGCAGGGCCAGGCCAGCGTTACGCCCCCTTAGTCTGTTTAATTCCGGCCCGCCAATGACACCAAGTCTCGCGTGATGAGACTTGGCGTCGGCGGCGGGCCGGATTAAAAAGGCCAAGGGGCCGGATGTGGCCCGCGGGCCGTAGTTTGCCCACCCCTGGAACACTGACCAGAATGTCACATCCTCACCAATCAGGTGCTTTTTTTTTTTTTTTGTCTATGCCCAGCTTTACTCTAAATAATTTTTTTGCCTAATAAAGGAAAACATCTTTCCAAGCAACTTTCCAATGTAAATTTAATGAAAATGTTTAGTGCTTTAAAAAGTTATGTGTAAATGTAATTGTTATTGCAAAGGTCAGTCTCCTCCAGCGAGTCAGGTCTGTCATGCTTCTGCCTTGTGTTACATTGTTTCAAATGCCAGAGCCCCCAGGGCAGGGAATAGAAAAGGACAAATAATTGCAATATTATATATATATATATATATATATATATATAAATAATATTAATTAATAGCAATTATATATAAAAGTCAAAAGATAAACTAACTCTGACCAAAGCAAATGTAACATAATAAAATCATGGGAGTGGATGTACCTTGAATATAAAGGTTTTCAGCATTAGAATCTTCCTCTTCTAACGTTTCATCCATTTCTGGGGACTCCCAAGGTCCTGCGGAGGCAACATTTACACTTGAAGAATTTACTGCCACTACCTGCCAGACAAGGAGGAAAAACAGAAACAGATTTAGCACTTTATATGGTATCAAATGGATTTGTAGTGCATGTAACTATGGCTGCCGTAACTCACTAAATAAGGCAGAGGGAGAGGCAGTAACTTATGGTCCAAACAGGAGTCCTGCAATCAAGGGCAAGATCATACACTCATTTCAAATATTAGCCCATGTATGGCCAGCTTTAAAGTTCACATTGGTCACTCAAAAAATCTCAGAAAACAGATATTCAAAAGGGGGAGGAAGGAGTTGTACTAGAAATGCAGATGTTTTTGTAGCAATAAATATTGATTGGTCCAAAGCAATGCAGAAAGGGAAAGCCAAGGTCTAGAATAGGCGATTGCAGCGAATACACTTACCTTTATTCCCCCCAAATGTTGCACGAGCCAAATGACATGTTGACATCAGTCCTAAATTTTCTGCTATTTAATGGTTTTATAACACTGATCCTCCCACTGGCAGTTGTCTATATATAAAGATTGGCAAGATGCCCTAAAACGGCTATTGGCTCTGCAATATATACTCCTTATCTCATGACATAGCAGGCAATCAGTCCACTACATGGAGACAAGGCCATATTTATTACACAGGTGTAAGAGGGCCCATGGGGGCTGGATATAAAGGCAATTGTCCAACAGCAGGGTATTCTATTTCCATACAGACAGCCACAGACCAGAGACCCCTATGGGCTCTCTGACACCTAAAAGGGGGGTGCCCCTTGCTTCCAATCCCTTCTCTATCTGCATAGGTTGTGTATGCACCAATCCAAAAAGGGAAGAGGTCTGCCAGCAATGCCTAGGACAGCACTGGCTGCTAATACAGCCCAAAATGGAGAAAACTAAACAGCACTAATTTACACTTTAAAAGTTTGTAGTCATCTTAAAATAAGGCAATATGATTTATAGACAATAGACTTACCTGGTGTTTTCTCTTTCTTTCAATTTATTTCTTATGTTATTAACCCCTTTTCCTACCCAACTAAAATCTATCTATCAATAAAGGCAAACCATACCTAAACCTCTAACCTACTCCTATATATCCTTCCTTATTAAACAGTGTATAAATCAAAGACAGCAACAATACATGTTCTTGATTTTAACTATGTAAATTGCCATTACTGATCATGCACAATAAAAAGAAGTTTAAAAAAAAAGTTTGTAGTAACAGTATTAGGAGGACAAAATGTTTGCAACCTTCAACAATTCTGGGAAAGACTTAAAGGACAATGAGCAGTGTGAAGACTACAGTGACATCACTGAAATCTCTCTGTCCTTCCTGTAGGCTGCCAGCGGCAGCCTTCCTATTCTCTGAGCATGTGTGTAACTTGATCCTGTCTCCTGTTCTGAGCTACATATGCCCACCAGCCAATCAGAAGCGGATCTGGCAGAGGGGAGGGGGGGGGGAGGGAATGAAACACATGTGCAGTATGAAGCAAGGAGGGAAAGGAAGGGAGAATACCTTTTTAGAGATGGCTGCCTGTTCTAGAAAATGTGAAGTAAGTGTGACTGAGTAAATATTTGATTAGGTGAGCCAAAAGTGTGGCGTTTTTACTAAACAATAGGAGGACTATTGGGCAGTATGCTTTTTAAATTTTAACTTGCATTCTCCTTTAAAGGCATTCTGGGCAATATCAGGAGACATATTTAATCCCATGGAATTTTGGAAGCGTATAATGCCTGGACAAGTTGTCCTGCTATTTCAAAGAAGTAGATAAAAGTCCATGTGTGACTTGGTGTGACTTGTGGTGCTCGCTGCCAACTTCTAGCAAATATTTGCACAAGTCACATGGTGTTAGCTTAGCTACTGTGCAAAACTTTGCCCTACCGAAGTCAAGCTGTGGGAGGAGCTGGAATGCTTGCTGGGTTCCAGGGAAGAGATGCCACTTAGCGTATCATTGCTCTTACTGCTGGGGCTCTGCACTCTGCTACGGGAGTATCCTGGAGATAAAGGGGAAGAAAAAAAAAAGGGATCAAAGTAGAATATAATGGAAGATGAAGAAGGATAGCTCTTATAGAGCTGCGACAATCATATCCACAGCCTAACCCAAACATGGGGTCAAGTACTGGTCCCAAGAACTCGCAACCTGCAGGGATATTTATATAAGCTTCATTCAAATGCAGCGGGTTGTATCATCCAGTCAGGCAAGGGTAGGCATTGGTTATTCATAGTTTCACAGTCTAAAGCATTTGATTAACAATACAAGAATAGCACAAAGAAATACAACATAGATAATATAATTGCCGCACTGCATAGCCAACAAACAGCTTTCACATGTGATCCTTAGACATGTTCTGAGTAGCTCTACCCAAGCTGAACATGAAATACAGGTATGGGCACGGTTATCCGGACACCCGTTATCCAGAATGCTCTGAATAAAGGAAGGGTCAACTCCCACAGACTCCATTTTAATCAAATAATTGAACATTTTTTAATTGATTCTCTTTTCTCTGTAATAATAAAACAGTACCTGTACTGAATCCAAACTAAGATATAATTACCCTTTATTGGGGGCAGAACAGTCCTATTGGGTTTATTAAATGGTTAAATTATTCCCTTTTCTCTGTAATAATAAAACAGTACCTGTACTTGATCCCAACTAAGATATAATGAATCCTTATTGAAGGCAAAACAATCTTATTGGGTTTAATTCATGTTTTAATGATTTTTTTAGTAGACAAAGTACAGAGATCCAAAGTACTGAAAGATCCTTTACCCGGAAAACCCCAGGTCCGAGCATTCTGTATAAAGTGCCCAATTGTATTTAACGCTATTTGTACCTATTTGCGTCACTAGGTATCACTCAAAGGGGTTGTTCACCTTTATATTAACTTTTAGTATGAGTATTTAGTATAGAGTGCTATTTTGAGACAATTTGCAATTGGTCTTCTTTTTGTATTATGTGCAATTTTGGAATTATTTAGCTTTTAGTTCAGCATCTCTCCAGTTTGGAATTTAGGGAGCTATTTGGTTGTTAGGGTCCAATTTAACCTAGCAACCAGGTAGTGGTTTAAAAGATATACTGGAATATGAATAGTGGAGGGCCTTAATAGAAAGATAAGTGATTAAATGTAACAATAACATTAAAATTGTGGCCCTGCAGAGCAATCGTTTTTTAGCTGCTGGGGTCAGTGACTCCCATTTGAAAGCTGGAAAGAGTCAGAAGGCAGCAGCTAATAATTTAAAACCTGTAACAAATAAAAAATGAAGACCAATTGAAAAGTTGCTAAGAATAAGTCATTCTATACTAAAAGTTAAACTAGTTGAACAACCCCAAGTATCTATAAAAATAAAACACACATATATGAGGGACACCTAGTCTTCTTAACCAAAGCAAAACTAGCCTAGATATGAGAAACACGAATGTAAAATTATTGCTGTCTTTTATTATGATATAATAGAACCACAGGAGGTAAAACATGCCTAGGTATGAGGAACATCTCATAAAATATTTGTTACAGGCTCCCATCATTCTATGTCAATGTGTAACTGAATCAGTAAAGGCAAAATAGGAGATTTTTAAAGACAGTGTTGAATCAATAAAATGCATCCTACAAATCAGATGTAGTTGTGTGGGATAAAAGGTAATGGAACGGATACAAAAAACGGATGTGTAAACTACATGAGAGTATTGCCATCTGATCCGCCTGTCGGAAGGGAGCGCTGCATCTTCATCTGACGAGATAAAATCTCTGCTTCTTCCATACAAATCGCACTATCCTGTGTTGCATTATTCTTTGTGTGACCCATTTCCCAAGTATCCCCTGCAACACCATTCAGAATTGGGTCAAAAAAGATGGTGCAACACCCTAAAGAAAGTGAGCGGTCAGTTTTGTAAAATGGAAATTCAGCTCTGCTCCAGAAAAACCACTACTTTTCAAATGTCCCATCTCTGATCGGGGTACACACACTATTGAATGTGTCAGTTATATCTCCACCTCTGTTTTACATTTGCAGCAAGTAGCAAGACCTGAGCCCTTTCTCCCAAGGCTATACAGAGTTCCTATACAGAAAATACTAGGGATGCACCAAATCTTTTTTGGATTCTCCCTTCGTAAGGGATTCGGCCAAATACCGAACCGAATCCTAATTAGCAAAAGCTAATTGGGGCTTGGAATCTCAAAACATTTTCAGCTTTCGTGGTAACATGTTAAAAAGTCACATGATTTTAAGGATTCGAATTTGGTCCGGCCAGAAACGTGGATTCGGCTGAATCCAAATCCTGCCAAAAAAGGCAGAATCTTGGTCAAATACCAAACTGAATCCTAGATTAGGAGCATTCCTAGAAAATACTGCCCTGATTGGTAGGTGCCCAACACATGGGCATCATCTAGTATTTTAACTTTTTTGTGTTCTTTAAGACATTCTATTCTAAACATTTAATAGATGTATGTGGGCAGCAGAAAGAGTTCAGGAAGAGTTAGCACTGAATGAGCCTTCCAAATATTATTTAGGGATATAAAATCTGAGCTGTAATTAGCATTGTTGTATGCCCATTAAACTGGTCCCAGATGTCTCTTTCTTGAAAATAATCCTTTGCCTAAATGGTTTACATGATCAACACCTCCCCCACTGATTAGATAATCCTGGTGCTGGATTTTGTTCCCAAATCTCTACAGATTTCTGTGCTATAGGACACGGTCATATGATTTGTCAGTAATCTATATTTGCCCAGGCAGCAAACACAGCAATGTCTCTCACCTTTTTTAGCTGAGGAAGAACGCCTAACAGGCAAAACAGAGCTAGGCACCCCGCCGAGCTTTAGGCCTCCTTTGTCTGCTGTAATCTGCTTCTTCTTGTGCTTGCGCCGTTTTAGCTGGTGTGCAGCCAGGGCTAGGGCAACTGTGCCAAGAGCCGTGGCAAAAAGGACCTTTCGAAGACCAGGAGACAGTCTGAGTTGCGAGAATGTGGACTGCAAACACAAGCAACATATAGAATCATTGTAATAACCAGCTATGGATTGTGGCAAGCAAGATAAGGGTACTTCAAGGTCAAAGGACCTAATGCTATCCCACCCCAAGCATTTAGAAAGCAAAAGCCTGAAATTATTATAATTTTAAGTGTCTGTAAACTGGGTGACATAAATGTACACAGACGAATACAAAACCGTACATAATCAGGGACATGTGGCTTGTGTGTCCAAAATGATGTGCCAAATAGCGTAGTGCTAGGGGACACCCATGTCCTGCCTCTCCTATATGTAGTTCTGCCTTTGGGAACTGCTTGCAAATTCACCTGATTTTTTGCAGTTGGTAACTTTACTTGCATGTTAGCCCCTATGTTGGTGTTTTGTGCCAAAATTAGAATTATTATTATCGATAGTGTTCCCAAATGTCCAGCTTTCAAATCCAGATCTTGCCTTGTTATTCGCATGAGGGATACGAGTGCCATTTATCATTTCGCTTTCTGTACATCAGCAAACACAATGCTTTATCAAATCCAGGAATTGAATGCGTGCCAAAAAAATGCAGACTTACCTGTCCAAAGGTCGTGTACAAAAACACTGGTATCTCTGCTACCGTCATGGCAAGGGCCTGAATGATTGACATCCCCTCTGCTCTCTGAAATGCCATAGCTATTGATTATACATATATATATATTGAAAAAAAAAATCCAAGGAAGCCAACTTAAAAAAAAAAATTCTTTTTATTTCAGAGTAGTAGTGTTATCCTTTTGGTCTCGCCAAGGTAAAGAACATGGCACTGTTACGTGTCCCATCTTCCACCTGGAAACAAAACAAAAAAAAAAAACATTTCTGATTATATATTGCATGCATGAAATAAATGTGTGCGGTGTGTGTGTGTGTGTGTGTATATATATATATATATATATATATACACACACACACACAGTGACTTGCAAAAGTATTCGGCCCCCTTGAACTTTTCCACATTTTGTCACATTACAGCCACAAACATGAATCAATTTTATTGGAATTCCACGTGAAAGACCAATACAAAGTGGTGTACACGTGAGAAGTGGAATGAAAATCATACATGATTCCAAACATTTTTTACAAATAAATAACTGCAAAGTGGGGTGTGCGTAATTATTCTTTGGTCTGAGTGCAGACCCTTTGAGATCCTGAGACCCTTTGGTCTGAGTGCAGTCAGTTGCCCATAGACATTGCCTGATGAGTGCTAATGACTAAATAGAGTGCACCTGTGTGTAATCTAATGTCAGTACAAATACAGCTGCTCTGTGACGGCCTCAGAGGTTGTCTAAGAGAATTTTGGGAGCAACAACACCATGAAGTCCAAAGAACACACCAGACGGGTCAGGGATAAAGTTATTGAGAAATTTAAAAAAAGGCTTAGGCTACAAAAAGATTTCCAAAGCCTTGAACATCCCACAGAGCACTGTTCAAGCGATCATTCAGAAATGGAAGGAGTATGGCACAACTGTAAACCTACCAAGACAAGGTTGTCCACCTAAATTCACAGGCCGAACAAGGAGAGCGCTGATCAGAAATGCAGCCAAGAGGCCCATGGTGACTCTGGACGAGCTGCAGAGATCTACAGCTCAGGTGGGGGAATCTGTCCATAGGACAACTATTAGTCGTGCACTGCACAAAGTTGGCCTTTATGGAAGAGTGGGCAAGAAGAAAGCCATTGTTAACAGAAAACCATAAGAAGTCCAGTTTGCAGTTTGCCACAAGCCCTGTGGAGGACACAGCAAACATGTGGAAGAAGGTGCTCTGGTCAGATGAGACCAAAATGAAACTTTTGGGCCAAAATGCAAAACGCTATGTGTGGCGGAAAACTAACACTGCACATCACTCTGAACACACCATCCCCACTGTCAAATATGGTGGTGGCAGCATCATGCTCTGGGGGTGCTTCTCTTCAGCAGGGACAGGGAAGCTGGTCAGAGTTGATGGGAAGATGGATGGAGCCAAATACAGGGCAATCTTGGAAGAAAACCTCTTGGAGTCTGCAAAAGACTTGAGACTGGGGCGGAGGTTCACCTTCCAGCAGGACAACGACCCTAAACATAAAGCCAGGGCAACAATGGAATGGTTTAAAACAAAACATATCCATGTGTTACAATGGCCCAGTCAAAGATCTGAAAACTGCTGTTCACAAACGCTGTCCATCTAATCTGACTGAGCTGGAGCTGTTTTGCAAAGAAGAATGGGCAAGGATTTCAGTCTCTAGATGTGCAAGGCTGGTAGAGACATACCCTAAAAAACTGGCAGCTGTAATTGCAGCAAAAGGTGGTTCTACAAAGTATTGACTCAGGGGGCTGAATAATTACGCACACCCCACTTTGCAGTTATTTATTTATAAAAAATGTTTGGAATCATGTATGATTTTCGTTCCACTTCTCACGTGTACACCACTTTGTATTGGTCTTTCACGTGGAATTCCAATAAAATTGATTCATGTTTGTGGCTGTAATGTGACAAAATGTGGAAAAGTTCAAGGGGCCGAATACTTTTGCAAGCCACTGTATATATATATATATATATTCATATAAATGCAGCCACATGCTTTGACCTCTGCAGTTTCCAGGAGATGAGGTGCAGTGACAGTTAGTATGTTGCCTTGTAGTGCTGGGGGTTTGATTTTAGCCAGGGCAATAGCTGCAAGAAATTGTATGATCTCTCTTCAGGCCTGGACTGGCAATCTGGAGAATATGGCAAATGCCAGAGGGGCTGCTGTAAGATGCCATAGACAGTTGCTATTTATTGGGCCTGTGGGGGTCAGGGCCTATTTTGAGTCCCAATCCAGACCTGTCTCTGTGTGTTTCCTCAGGGCACTCTGCTTTCCTCCCACACCCCAAAAATATACTGGGTGGTTAAATGGCCCCTGATAAAACTGAGCCTAATATAAGGACTTTATCACTAGGGTATTTTTAAGACATGAGCGGCAGCACAAGGGTTATGGCACACAAGAGAGGATGAAGGAATTCTCCGGCCGCTGTTGAGAGGCTTCAGGGAGAAATCTACTCATCACCACTGGTCACAGGGGGGTGACATAATAAGTAATGACAGGCTCAGCTGATGAGTTTGGCACAAAAATGGCATCATGGTGTGGCAGTCGCCTGACTGGTGTGTCCCACTGATACACAATAACCAATTCCTCCCCACTAGTGGCCCTACACATATCTGCCTGCGGGGCAAAGTAAAGTTAAGACACATCACTGCTTGTGTTTGGTTACTATGGGCAACTGCACTGAGCTTCCTGTCAATCCGGGGCCCATTGGGAGAACTAACTAGTGATCAAGTGGCTGGAGCCCATAGAGGCTCAGCTGCCAGTCACTAGGTTCCAGAACACTGCAGCTCTGTGAGTTCGCACAGGCGAAACCCAGACATATGTATCGAAACGGTGATGTATATTCTAACGCAGCAAGATCAGCGCGGTACCAGTGCCCGGCCCTAAGCATAAACAGTTCCAGAGCTGTTATTCAGGGACCGGCAGTCACTCACCCTCTCACTCCTCAGAAGGACAAGCTTCTCCTCCGCTCTCTAGCGTCTCCGCGCAGCTGCCAGTTCCTAGTTGCAAATGGTCGCGAGTGACATCACAAAACGTGAGTACGTGGTGACGTCTCCACACTTAACATTCAGCGCTTTTTTCAAACGGCTGTAGATAGAGTGTAGGTGAGTGCGGGCTCAATGGTTTACTCGGAAGCCGCGGAGAGAGCGGCTCGATACAGGCAGTGTTTCCATTGGGGGGGTTTGTGTACTTTTTTGTTTTGACGGCAGATTGGGTTAGTTCTATGGGGGGTGGTGGGATGAGCTGCGCTAGGTTTGTCTGTGGGGGGTATTTGACTCTAGGGCAGTGTGTGTGGAAACTAAAGCTATCTATCGAATGTGAGTGGGCTGTGGCAGCAGGAAAGGTCTCTGGTTATGGATGGGGGGGGGTTGTAGGTGTGTAAGTAAGGCATTAGACAGACATGGGTGCCCATTTTGAATTCACCCGAATGTGTACTTTCCAAAAATATATGGGTTTGGGGGGGATCAACGTATTGTAGGGGATCAAGAGAACTCTTTCCCCTGTTTCTGAGTCTGTGACATTATCCCGCCTGGCTACAGACTGGGGAGGAACCCGATTGGCTGGGTGCCCCAGTGCAGGGCCGCCCTTACCAACTGTGGGGCCCAATTGGAGCCATTTTTACGGGGCCCCCTTAGTACATGGCACTATCCGGGACAGCGGGATGCGCTATTAAAACTGATTCCGGGGTGCGGGGCCCAATTGCAGGTAATAGGTCCAATCGGCCTAAGGCCGGCCCTGCCCCAGTGCGCTGATGGGAGAGAACGGTGTGCCTAGGTTTGGAGCCAAAAATCAGGGGGGGCCCAGCAGCTTATAAAGGGAGCCCCTGTTGTTTTGCCAGAGTTGAGACAGAGAGATCCAGTAAGCAGTGACAGTGTGAAGGATTTGAGTGCCTGTAAAGAGAGATCTGCTACACTGCTGTTGGATGCCTTTACCCCCTGCAGATCCCAGTGAGTGATCCATCTGAGGGAAAGGTATTGGAAGTCTCCTGTGTGTGTCCCCTGTGTGAGGACAGGTGTTTCTCAGGGCCTGCTATGTGGGAGCAACTGCCTATTCCAAAGGGAGAGGTACTTTGGGGCGGGTAGCACTACCTGGGAAACTAAAAGAGCTCTGGGGAAGGGACTTTGCCAGGACTGAACTGGGAAAGGGTATTTCCTCCAGGAGTGGAGTGTGGAACTGAATCCTCAGAGAGACTGAGCCAGTAGTGGCTAAACCAGAGGTGGGCAAACTACGGCCCGCGGGCCACATCCGGCCCGTTGGCCTTTTTAATCCGGCCCGCCGACTCCGGGTCCCTTTAAATAATTTCTGGGCCCTGATTGGTTGCGCTTCGTGCGTGCTCGTGCGCAGGGGGCGCAACCATAAAAAGGATGCAGCGGGGAGACGGGGAACAGACGCAGCGGAACGATGGAGGGAGCTGCAGGTCGGAGAGATGGAGGATGCTGGTGGGGGGGGGAGCTGGTGGGAGGACGTTGGCCCGGCCTGGCCCACCTGTGAGTAAATGTGGCCCCCGAGCCAAAAACTTTGCCCACCCCTGGGCTAAACCCACATAGGTTTCCCAAAGCAGGGTTTATTACAGTTTGGAGGTGTAGGGACCCATAGGGTTAAACTCCCCTATGGCTTTAAAGCCTACCTCTTCACATATCCACTGTTACTGGGCAAAGCCTTTTGTATCAGTTTTCAGTTATGTCACTATACCCTATTGGTTTAGTCTGGTTGTTCACACCCCTTGCAGCCTCATATAGTGTCTAGCAAGGAGGTGTGACTTCGTCTTTGGCTAACTCTGTCTCTCACCATCCGATCTGGAGAAGTTGGGTACAGGGCCCCGTGAACGAGGAATAGTGAGATCAGCAGAATCTGTAATAGCACTCTCTAGGAGAAGTGAGATAGTGAGCCTTAGCAAGCAAGGGCAGTTTAATAGCCCCACCAAGGAGATAGCTCTGGAAGTACCCTTTCACCGGGCAATGTTGCCTCAGCGTACGGCCAGGGAGTAGACATAGGAGACAGGCCAGAACAAACCCTGATCCCTAGTCACCCGGAGGACTCTTTAGCTAGGGGTTATTAACCTGAGGACTGAGGTATCTATCCAGACTGTGTCCAAAGGGATATCAAGCTGACAGGTCCATTTACTCTGCCCAGTCTCTACCAAGAGGTAGGATAAAATGGTGTGTATCCTCCTTTGTTTGTCCTTAGAGAGCACAATCAGTTAACATCTACATCTGCCTGTATTGTGAGTATAACCATGCATTTCAATTGTCTTGGACAATAAACTGTACTATAGTTCAACTACAAGAACCTTCTGGCGCCCATCTTTACTAAATCTGCACTACACCGCTGCAGTGAGTTGTAGGTCCACTACACCCTTGCTCCGCCTGGTATCTCTGTAACCTGAACATCTGTTCCTCCCTGTGCAGCTGGATCCTGGACTTCCTGACAAACAGACCTCAGGTGGTTTGGATCGGCAACATTACCTCATCCACACTGACACTTAGCACCGGTGCTCCCCAGGGATGTGTGCTCAGACCCCTGCTGTACACCCTGTTCACCCACAACTGTACAGCAACACACTGCTCCAATACTATCATCAAATTTGCAGACAACGCCACCATCATTGGCTGCATTTCTGATGGAGATGAGTCAGCATACAGGGCAGAGGTGAGAGCCCTGACATCATGGTGCCATGACAACAACCTGCTGCTCAACGTCAACAAAACTGAGGAGCTCATTGTGGACTACAGGAGACTGCAGGGAGGAGGCCATACCCCCATTCACATTGAGGGAGCAGAGGTGGAGAGAGTCAGCTGCTTCAGATTCCTGGGCATCAATATCAGTGAGGATCTGAGTTGGTCTCACCACGTTGGTGTGATCATAAAAGCTGCAAGACAGCAGCTCTTCTTTCTGCGGCGCCTGAGGAGGTTCGGCATGGACTCCAGAATACTCTCGATGGTGCATCGACAGAAGTTTGTGTCTGGCTGTATCACCACCTGGTATGGCAGCTGTAATGTTTTGGACCGCAAAGCTCTGCAGAGGGTGGTGAGATCAGCACAGCGCATCACCAGAACTGAACTGCCAGCCATGCAGGACCTCTACAGACAGCACTGTAAGAGGAAGATGCAGCGGATCTTCTCTGACCCCAGCCACAGACTTTTCACGCTCCTACCATCAGGCAGGTGGTACAGGAGCATCCAGACCCGCACCAGCAGATACAGAGACAGTTTCTACCCACAAGCCATCAGGCTTCTGAACTACTGACATTCTGCACACACCAACACACATCACAACTACTTTAAATTCATTCTTTAAATCCTCACTGCGCAATCTCAAATACTTCATAGTATTTTTTGTTGCAAATACTTGTACCTTTATTGCACACTTTTATTATATTTAATTTTTTTTTTTCGTATATGTAAAATTGGGGCGAACACGGGCCAGAAGAATTTCATTACGGTAATGATGCTTCATTGTTATTTGTATATGACAATAAAACTTCGGCGAAGGCCCATCCTGTTTAAGTAAGTCGAATGTAACCCATGCTCTAAACCTAACACTAGTCTGGGTTTTGTCTAAATATATTGAGAGCGAACAGGAAATAACTGACAGGGTTAGGGCTGCCACCTGGCCTGTGTTTCATCAGCCTAGGCCATTGCCAGTATCACAAACTTACCATTAATGTACTTGGATATATATTTGTAATAATTAGTCCATCTGACCAAGCACACCGCTCCCACAGACACCAGTCATACTACCAATATCTCTTCCAGATTTGACCCTTGATAACTCCACCTTTTTGTATAATGAGTCCACCCTTTTATGTCACAGCCAGTCTCTATCCTGACCTGCTCCACACCTCAGCTGGTATTATCTGTGCAAAAAGATGGGAAATGTACATGTGGTTAGCTGACATGTTTGGTTAAAACTAACGACTAACGCTTTTGCGTTGGCCCTTGCTGAAGTGAGGATTTGATCATACCTGTGCGCCTGTTACCAGCGCTTACATGTGCACCCTAGTATCCCTAGCGTTTTTTACTATATCTGGTCCCATTTGGGAATAGGGTTTACAGTATATAAGCACTGTATATTACTATTCTTTATGCCCCTGAGGTAGTCAGGGTACTGACGAAACACGCTTGGCTTTGTTGCACATTGAATTGTACTTCAGTGTTTGTAAGTGCCACTTTTTATTATTAATAAATGCTTTACTTTGATTTTATACTATGGGAGCAGATTTGTGGTGAGGCGTGGGCCTAGGACGGCACAACTTTAGGGGTGGCATGCCGCACATACACATTGCTCGCATACGGAGCAATGGGAATAGGACACGCATCGTAGGTCAACATGCATGCATTATCCGGAAGGGGCGGGTAATGAGGGCATGGCCTCTGGGCACCTTCATTTCAAATCCGGCGCTGGAAGTTTGCCCTCTGTTCTTATATACAAGTGTTACTCCAAGACTGCATGTAACGATTTTTGGTTTAACATGCAAATTTGTGTGTGTACATGAACTGCCCCTGCTGCAAGTCCAGGTCTAGAACCCTGCTGAAAATCAAGATTAAATGAGCACTAAGTGTTAAAAGTTTAACAAGCTTTATTTGTAACAGGGGTGGTCCCGCTCTACATCTCGTGCCAGACTAAAGGTGCCCTACCGGTGGGCGATATCGGGAGAATCCAGGCTAATCCCTGGGGCCAAACGATTGAATTATTACGGCGGGTATAGGCAAAGTTGTTGATGCGGTCCCCGATCCGACTAGATTTTTTAGCTTGCCCGATCGAGATCTGACCGATTTCAGGCCAGATATCGGTCGGGCAGGCCCGTCTGTAGTGCCCATACACGAGCCGATTAGCTGCCAAATCAGTCTAAGGGACCGATATCTGCAGGTAGAATCGGCCCATGTATGGGGATCTTAAAAACCTTGCATTACGCACTCAACACTCCCCCCTTGCATTGCGCACTCAACACTCCCCCCTTGCATTACGCACTCAACACTCCCCCCTTGCGTTAAACACTCAACACTAGCCCCCTTTCGCTAAACACCCAACACTCCCCCCTTGCGCTAAACACCCAACACTCCCCCTTGCGCTAAACGCCCAACAATCCCCCCTTGCGTCACGCACTTAACGCTCCCCCTTGCGTTACGCACTCAACACTCCCCCCTTGCGTTAAACACTTAACACTAGCCCCCTTGCGTTACGCACCCATCACTCCCCCCTTGCGTTACGCACCCATCACTCCCCCTTTGCTAAACACCCAACACTCCCCCTTTGCGTTACGCACTCAACTATCCCCCCTTGCGTCACGCACTCAACGCTCCCCCCCTTGCGTCAGGCACTCAACTCTCCCACCTTGCGTCACGCACTCAACGCTCCCCCATTGCGCTAAACACTGAACACTCCCCCCTTGCATTACGCACTCAACAGTCCCCCTTGCGTTACGCACTCAACACTCCCCCCTTGCGTTACGCACTCAACACTCCCGCTTGCGTTACGTACTCAACACTCCCCCTTGCGTTACGCACTCAACACTCCCCCTTGTGTTACGCAATCAACATTCCCCCCTTGCGTTACGCACTCCACTCCCCCCCTTGCGCTAAACACTCAACGCTCCCCCCTTGAGCTAAACACTCATCCCCATATTGCGAGAATGAAGCTCTCAGTAGAGCAGCAAGCCTGACTTTACCCCTTAATAAAGCAGTGATACCCCTTAACCTTCATGCTCCAAGTGATCAGGTGCTGCTGTCTGTCCTCCATGAAGCGGGATGCCCTCTTCCACCCAATACAGTCAAACTGGGCACACAGATGGGACAGCAGGGAAGAGCTTAGCCTCTGGCTTGTGGGTGTTAAACAGTAATGATAGAAGGAGCATAGAATTACACAGTGGGGCAGAGAAGGAGCATAGAATTACACAGTGGGGCAGAGAAGGAGCATAGATTTACACAGTGGGGCAGAGAAGGAGCATAGATTTACACAGTGGGGAGGAGAAAAAGCATAAAATTAGAAAGTGATGGAGACAACTATTAAATTGGAAGAGCACCGGGGGGCGGAGCTAGCCTGCATCCAGAATGGACGCGTGAGTCCGGAGCTCTCTGAGCTATAGCCCAAAAAGCCGTGGGTACAACGCCAATAAATAAGCAAAACGAGCCTTGACGGTCCACTGAACCATCGCTAAACATTATGGGCCTGATTCGCTAAAGTGCGATAAAAATTATCGCACGCTTTTTTTGCGGTAAAAAAGACGCGATAATTTGCGCGCAATTCACCATAGAATTATCGCGTGCGATAACTCGCCATTTTCGCATGGGTTATTTCTCGCGCTAGTTTTACCGCATGCGTTAATTTCCGCGCTGAAAAGAATACGATCGCATGATTCACTATAACTTTTGCGCGCTAAATATCGCATTCGGCTATGCGAAAATTAACACCTACTACAGGCAGGCGAAAAATAATACAAAAGTACAGTAAATGATTTTTTGCAATAAAATATGGACTTACAGTGTTATTTATTCAAGTATGTGTTTCCCCTAGAGTAACGCAGCCGCCAGTTTGCAGCGAAATGTTCATTTTTAATACAGTAATTTTCTGCAAGTATTGGCGTGTATGGCTAACATGGCGGGGTTCATTTGCGCGACTATTTATATTTGGCTACAAGTGATGAAATGTTTCGCCAGGCATGGATTCGCAGCGAATTTTATGACGTGCGTTGAATTTTTTCGCGGCGGATTTTTTCATGCGTTTCGCAAAACAATCCGCCAATGGCAAAACGCATGAAAAAATTTGCCACGCAAAAATTCACCGCACATCCAAAAATTGATACAAGCGTCAAAAAATAATAGTCACGGGCAACAATTTTTTTGCCCCCACAAAATTTTTGCCGTTTTGTGGATCTTTCAAAAGATTTGCTAATTTTTCACTAAAGATAACCAGAACACATTTGCTCATCACTAGTGGCTACTATTTATAAGCATCTACAATTTATATGATACCATTTATATGCTACCATTTATATGTGGCTAATATTTATATACACCATTTATATGCGGCGACAATTTTTATACACTATTTCTATGCTACTATTCATATGCAGCGACTATTCGCGTGCGTAATTTAGCGCATGTACCGGCAAATACTGCATTGAAATAGTCTTTGCGAGTTAAATAACGCATGCAATATCGCGCAAGTATGCTTATAGTGAATCGTGCGAAAAATCGCGAAAATTAAGACGCGATAAAATTTTTAGCGCATGCTATAAATAGTGCACGTTTTATCGCACTTTAGTGAATCAGGCCCTATGCCTCCAAAGCAGCAGAATAAAAAATCTCCGCAACAGGTTACAGCTTACTTCGCGCTGCAGACTGGTTCGCAACAGCATTCGGACGCCATCTTGGATCCACACACGGAACTCCATGAAGGTAATGCTGCGCAGCCCCCAGCACATCCCTGTAGATAACCTAAAACATATGATACTGGACTTAAAAAAACACATTGCAGGCAGACATAAAACAGCTAGCCATTGATATACGGAAAGAGGTGCAAGAGATAGGAGACCGCACAGCGCATATCGAAACCAAAATGGCAGAATACGCAGTGGCCCATAATGATATAGCAGACTCTCACACGCGGCTTGAATCCGAAGTGGATAAACTGAGAGATAAAGTGGAAGATCGCTCCAGACGGAACAACCTTAAACTAAGGGGCATTCCGGAAGCGATCCCACCGCACGAATTAGAGACTTACCTAAAAGGCCTACTAGAAGCCGTACTACCAGAAGCATCTCAGACAGTACTAACGATCGATAGGATACATCGTATCCCAAAGCTCAGAGCAGCGCCAGAATCGGCACCAAGGGATGTGCTGACCAAAATACACTTTTTTAAAACCAAAGAAAAACTCTTACAGGCAGAAAGAAAAAGAGATAGCTGGCCAGCAAAATACGCAGAGTTACAAATATAACACAGACCTGTCGCAAGCTACACTCTCCAGGAGACGAGCGTTCATGGATGTCACGACGAAACTTAGAGAACAAAAAATCCCATACCGCTGGGGTTACCCAGTGAAACTACTAGTCTTCAGAAACGGAAACATAACAACATTGCTCACTCCAGAAGAGGCTCAAAAACACTCAGAATACTCCGGGGGACTAACCATCAGTCCACCCCCCACCAGTCCACAAGCTTATTGCCAATGGACACTTTAAGGCACAGATCCGCTAACACATCACTGCGCCACAAGACAGTATACACAGAACATCATTCAAGAAAAGTGATGTATTTAAGAGACTGTCTTGTCTACACCAAAAAAAAGATCATTATGATAGCAAAGTTACTCAAGTTATGTTTTATTGTTTGTTACCTATTTATTTCTGACTAATAGACACCAGGTCACTGTCCTAAGCAAATGTTGGTATCTGATATGTTTAGCTAAGCAAAACAATGTACACAACTATGGTAAGGTTTTATTCATTAAACGTTAGGGGGCTTAATACCCCCCAAAAAAGAAATTTAGCACTTCACGAGGCCTACAAAGCGAAGGCAGATGTATTATTCTATCAGGAAACCCATTTTAAGAGGTCAAACCACCCTAATTTCCTGAATAAACACTACCCGCATAATTTTCACGCATACTCTAAGACAAAATCAAAAGAGGTATCAATTTTGATCAGCGCCAAATTAGCATTTCAACAGCACCAGGTTATAGCGGATCCTCAGGGCAGGTACCTAATGGTAAACGCAACAATAGAAAACCAACACTATTCACTGATAAACTTGTACGCACCAAATGATAACCAACTGCAATTTATATCCAGAACCCTACCAAGTTTACTAGAACACAAAAAGGGTAGTTGTATAGTAGCAGGAGATTTTAACTGCATACTAGACCCCCGCCTGGATATACATAGAACCACTAGGACCACCACCACTAAACAACAGGAAAGAATTACTAAAAAAGCAAGAGATCTTTTTCATAAACTGGCATTGATAGACGTGTGGAGAGCTACCCACGAAATAGGGAATTTACTTTCCACTCCTCTAGACATGACATGTACTCTAGGATTGATTACATATTAACAGATAGACAGACAACAGCCACCACTACAGAAGCATGGATAGGAGTACAAACTTGGTCGGACCATGCCCCGGTGGGAATAGAAACCGACCCATCTAATATAAAGAGATATTTAGCCCCATGGCGATTAAATGATTCATTAATAGCAAACATAGAAGTGCAAACCCAGATCAAAACATCAATACAGGAATACTTCAAACACAACACAACCCAGAACATGGACCCACAAACAATATGGCTGGCCCATAAAGCAACGCTGAGAGGGGAATAAATAACGATAGCTAAGGGAATCCGCACACAGAATGAGAAAAGACAAAGAAGCCTAGAACGGAGAATAAAACATAGAATAGAAACGGGCTTTATTGACGATTTAACGCTGCCAAACTTGCTGTGGTTACCACCAAAACTTAGACCCAAGAACTTAACAATACTGCCAACAACCAGACTAATCCTACAGAACTGGGACAAAACTAATAAAGAAGGGACACAAAGGTATATACAATACCCAAATCCTCAGCGCTCAAAATAAAGTTCCAGTGAAGTGCTGTAATGGCTGGGATGTTGCTGCTCCTCTTACAAAAATAACCCCTTTGACTGGGTCTCAAACGTGTCCAGAAAAGTGTGAAGGGAGCGCATATATAAAATGAAACAAAACAACTGATAGTGTAATAACGTTTTAAACCTTTGTTCAGCTAACAAAGCCAATCACCTTATTGTGAATAATAAATATTAATATATCCACCAGTGTGCAATAACTCTAAAGGCTCACCGGAAGGCGATGAAATCAAGCTCTACAGCGGGAGATCAAGGTTAGATGTAGGCGAATCCACAGTTCAAACAGAAAGAGGAAAAAACGCCAAATAGTGTAACATCGTTTAATATAAAATTTCTGCTAAAGAAGGGAAACTGGGAAAGTTCCTATCACCAATAACAACTACTTATACAAGACCTCCCCATACAAAGATGGATAAACAACGGTATAACTACACTTGCAGATTTGTACACTATCAAAACCTACTTAACATTTCAGCAACTGCAAGAAAAGTACCAACTTCCCAGCAAAGAACACTTTTCCTATGTCAGGATTACAAACTACTTAAACAAACACACACGAGACTATAAAAACAAAAGACAACTCACCAGAATTGAACAACTATGCAGAATCGCCCAGGATGGACCCAGAGGAATACTATCCACATGCTACTGAGTTCTTTTGGAACTGCCCGCGGAACACAAACATGCATTTATGGAAAGATGGGAAACAGACTTACAAATTACCCTAACCCCAGAACAATGGACCACTATTTTAGAATCGACCTCTGGAGCAACAAGATGCACAAATCACCTGGAAGCTTACAAAAAACTATTCTACAGATGGCATCTAACTCCAACCAAAATAAATAAAATCACAAACACCTACTCCCCTCTGTGCTGGAGAGGATGCGGTCACCCAGGCACCTTTACTGCACATGTGGTGGCATTGCCCACCTGTAGCAGAATTATGGAGACTGGTGTTCAAATTAATAACATCAGACCTGCAAAAACCACTACCAAAAAAACCAGAAGTGGCCCTACTCCTACATCTACCAGAACGGATTTCACACCCATGGAGAAAATTATTATTCCATGTATTCAATTCAACCACAATGCACATAGCAAAACACTGGAAAACTGGGGGCCCTCTCAACATAAACCAAATCATTCAAGGACTTAACATGAGAGCAGCAATGGAAAAAATGGCAGCTAGAAAAGAAAACAAACTAGACCAATTTGAAACGACCTGGGGTCCATGGACTATATATCAAGACAAAAATAATAACCAAGAAGCACCTGACGGCAGTTCCATATCAGTAGGCTAGAACATAGATGAGGCCTTTCCCAATATGGTTTTTCCCCTTGTGTATTTCCCCTTGTCATGATATAGGCCTGTAAGGGTTAATCAAGCAGGCGAAGGTATCCCAAAATCTTCCAGAAATGTGCCAGAAAGAGATATATAACAGGCCTCTGGTCACTAGGGTCTGGAACCAGCCATGTGTAAAGGCCTCGCATCCTGGAATGCCCAACTCTAATCCCTGGCTGATAAGAGCCATGCCATGTGGGGGAGGGGATGCCCAACTCTAATCCCTGGCTGATAAGAGCCATGCCATGTGGGGGAGTGAAAGCCCACATGGGGGTGAATTAGAGTTCACATTGGGACCCATCATAGGTGATGTGGAGGTCACACCATAACCCAAACTCACAAACATTTATTGTCCCAGAACCCATACTATTTATACTAAGGTACCAAAACCTGAATATATGTTTAATTTAAGATGGCCTTTCTTACGGGTCCAAACGTCGCTGGATTTGGGTTCTCGGTTTGTCAGATTGGAGTATCTGGCAGGGTCAGGTCACACAGTAGTGATGTTTAGTCTGTATGGGACCGGTGGGATCATTTAGAATTGATGAATCTAATTTCATCTTTCTATTATGTTCCCACAAGGAGTTATGGACATTGGTATCATTGGACCAGTCCATACACTCAGTCCATACACAGGAGGCCATAAAACTCACACTGTGTCCTGCTAATGAACCCGCCCCTTGCATTCCTGGGGGAGGGGGGAGTGTCCAGTTACCTGATCCCCTGCAAACTGGGATAAATAGTCAGCTCTTCTGACTATACTCTGATATTCTGTGGAGGACCAATTTCTATTGGAAGTTTATCCTGTGGTTTCCCCTTGCCTCCAGGACTAGAAGGACTTTGCTTGGTATAGTATAGGACTTCTATATTTTTCCCTTTTATTTTAAAACTGTTTGTACTTGTTTTATCGTATGTCCTTTGTTGTAACATCTTGTTTTAACTTGCACTGTTATACTTTTTATAATATTAAATATAAAATTTAATAAGTTTGTCCTTGATGCTCTAAAACGTACCTAACCTCCGAGTGTGTAACTGTGTTGTGTGCCTTAGCCCTCTGTATGCTGTGTGCTGATTAACCCTGTGACTGCTGGTAAGGAGAGTGTGTGTGTCGGTTCTTTACATTAACCCTTTCTCTACCAGTGTGCTTGGCATCTCTCATCGCCAGTGTAAGAAGTATGAGAGTGGTGGCAGCAAGTTGTATATGAGTTTCTGAGTGTTGGTTGGTCTTTGGTGCCGTGATGCTAGTCTGACCTGGGTGTCAGGTGTGTGAGACTGAGCAGGGGACCCTCTAGACAGCCACGCCTAAAGTCACGTGCGTCTGAAGTGGCGTAATCGTGACACCCCTTTTGACAGAACAGAGATACTGAACTTCCAATGCCAATTAACAAAAGTGACAAACCTGGTGTCGATATAGAAACTGTAAGAATCTTGCAGCATTATAGTTTATAGAGTTAAATGTTCACTTTTCCTTTGTTCCCCTTTCTCCTACCTCACCACCCTCCCACTTCCCTTACCTTTCTCACCTAGATTCCGGATGGTAGATTCTACGGCATTCCTTTCCTTATTCTTTCCCCCTAGAAAAAAAGAGTACAAATAACTGTTAAAAGAAGAATGTTAACAATGCATAACTACAACACTGTGAACTGTAATAGTACAACAGCAATGTTTTATTGATATACCTGTGCAATAAAAAGAAGTTATAAAAAAAAATTGGAAGAGCACCGAATGCTAAGCTGTTAACACTCTTTGCATGTTGGGAGTGGTACCCTGTATTGTAAGGTCAGGATTCAAACTCCAGAAAGAGCAAATCTCTCAACAGAGCAGCAATCCTGACTTTACCCCTCAATAGAGCAGTGATACCCCTCAACCCTCATGCTCCAAGTGATCAGGCACTGCTGTCTGTCCTCCATAAAGGGGCATGCCCTCTTTCACCCAATACAGTCGAGCTGGGCACACAGACGGGACAGCAGGGAAGAGCTTAGCTTCTGTCTTGTGGGTGTTAAACAGTAATGAAATGAATCAGTTGGTATGATGTAGTAAATGGTGTGTATGAATTAATGTAATGCACAGTGGGGAAAGAAGAAGCACAGAATTGCACTGTGGGGAAGAGGAGAAGAGTTAAAGTATGTGCAGTGGAGAAAAAAGGAGCATAGAATCACAGAGTGAGGAAGAAAAGGAGCGTAGAATTACACATCAGGGAAGAGAAGGAACATAGAATTACACAGTGGGGAGGAGAAAAGGCATACAATTAGAAAGTGAGGGAGACAATTATTAAATGGGAAGAGCCCCGAATGCTAAGCTAACACCCTTTGCATGTTGTGAGGGGTACCCTGTATTTTAAAGTCAGGCATCAAACTCCGGAAAAACTAATATCCTTTCTTCTCCAAGTCAGGCTTTAAACTCTAGAAATAATAATAATCTCTCTCCTCCAATGGTTTTGTTGCAGAATCCTTGGATTAGCCAAGTCATCACTCTTGGAAGCCATATTACGAGAATGAAGCTCTCAATAGAGCAGCAAGCCTGACTTTACCCCTCAATCGAGCAGTGATACCCCTCAACCTTCATGCTCCAAGGGATCAGGCACTGGGGGATGCCCTCTTCCACCCAATACAGTCGAGCTGGGCACACAGATGGGATAGCACGAAAAAGCTTAGCTTCTGTCTTGTGGGTGTTAAACAGTAATGAAATGAATCAGTGGGTATGATGTAGTAAATCGTGTGTATGAATTAATGTAACAGTGGGGAAAAGAAGAAGCACAGAATTGCAATGGGGAAGAGAAGGAGCATAGAATTACACCGTGAGGAAGAGAAGGAGCATAGAATTACACAGTGGAGAAGAGAAGTATCATAGAATTAAACAGCGGAGAAGAGAAGGAGCATAGAATTACACAGCGGGGAAGAGAAGGAGCATTGAATTACACAGTGGAGAAGAGAAGTATCATAGAATTACACAGCGGAGAAGAAGCATAGAATTACACAGCGGGGAAGAGAAGGAGCATAGAATTACACAACGAGGAAGAGAAGTATTATAGAATTGCACAGCGGGGAAGAGAAATATCATAGAATTACACAGTGAGGAAGAGAAGTATCATAGAATTACACAGTGAGGCAGAGAAGTATCATAGAATTACACAGTGAGGAAGAGATGGAGCATAGATTTACACAGTGGAGAAGATAAGAAGCATAGAATTACACAGTAGGGAGGAGAAAATGCATAAAATTAATAAGTGAGGGAGACAACTATTAAATGGGAAGAGCACCGAATGCTAAGCTGTTAACACCATTTGCATGTTGGGAGGGGTACCCTGTATTGTAAGGTCAGGCTTCAAACTCCGGAAAGAACGAATCTCTCAACAAGAGCAGCAATCCATAAAGGGGGATGCCCTCTTCCACCCAATACAGTCGAGATGGGAACACAGACGGGACAGCAGGGAAGAGCTTAACTTCTGTCTTGTGGGTGTTAAAGGAACAGTAACATCAAAAAATTATTTTAAAGTAATTAAAATATAATGTGCTGTTGCTCTGCAAAAAACTGGTGTTTTTCCTACAGAAAAGCTACTATATAAATAAGCTGCTGTGTAGCCATGGGGGCAGCCATTCAAGCTGGAAAAAAGGAGAAAAGGCACAGGTTACATAGCAGATAACTAGTAGATAAGCCCCATATAATGGGGGTTTATCTGTTATCTGCTAAGTAACCTGTGCCTTTTCTACTTTGAATGGCTGCCCCCATGGCTACACAGCAGCTTACTTACAGGGGCTTGCAAAAGTATTCGGCCCCCTTGAACTTTTCCACATTTTGTCACATTACAGCCACAAACATGAATCAATTTTATTGGAATTCCACGTGAAAGACCAATACAAAGTGGTGTACACGTGAGAAGTGGAATGAAAATCATACATGATTCCAAACATTTTTTACAAATAAATAACTGCAAAGTGGGGTGTGCGTAATTATTCAGCCCCCTGAGTCAATACTTTTTAGAACCACCTTTTGCTGCAATTACAGCTGCCAGTCTTTTAGGGTATGTCTCTACCAGCTTTGCACATCTAGAGACTGAAATCCTTGCCCATTCTTCTTTGCAAAACAGCTCCAGCTCAGTCAGATTAGATGGACAGCGTTTGTGAACAGCAGTTTTCAGATATTGCCACAGATTCTCGATTGGATTTAGATCTGGACTTTGCCTGGGCCATTCTAACACATGAATATGTTTTGTTTTAAACCATTCCATTGTTGCCCTGGCTTTATGTTTAGGGTCGTTGTCCTGCTGGAAGATGAACCTCCGCCCCAGTCTCAAGTCTTTTGCAGACTCCAAGAGGTTTTCTTCCAAGATTGCCCTGTATTTGGCTCCATCCATCTTCCCATCAACTCTGACCAGCTTCCCTGTCCCTGCTGAAGAGAAGCACCCCCAGAGCATGATGCTGCCACCACCATATTTGACAGTGGGGATGGTGTGTTCAGAGTGATGTGCAGTGTTAGTTTTCCACCACACATAGCGTTTTGCATTTTGGCCAAAAAGTTCCATTTTGGTCTCATCTGACCAGAGCACCTTCTTCCACATGTTTGCTGTGTCCCCCACATGGTTTGTGGCAAACTGCAAACGGGACTTCTTATGGTTTTCTGTTAACAATGGCTTTCTTCTTGCCACTCTTCCATAAAGGCCAACTTTGTGCAGTGCACGACTAATAGTTGTCCTATGGACAGATTCCCCCACCTGAGCTGTAGATCTCTGCAGCTCGTCCAGAGTCACCATGGGCCTCTTGGCTGCATTTCTGATCAGCGCTCTCCTTGTTCGACCTGTGAGTTTAGGTGGATGGCCTTGTCTTGGTAGGTTTACAGTTGTGCCATACTCCTTCCATTTCTGAATGATTGCTTGAACAGTGCTCCGTGGGATGTTCAAGGCTTTGGAAATCTTTTTGTAGCCTAAGCCTGCTTTAAATTTCTCAATAACTTTATCCCTGACCTGTCTGGTGTGTTCTTTGGACTTCATGGTGTTGTTGCTCCCAATATTCTCTTAGACAACCTCTGAAGCCGTCACAGAGCAGCTGTATTTGTACTGACATTAGATTACACACAGGTGCACTCTATTTAGTCATTAGCACTCATCAGGCAATGTCTATGGGCAACTGACTGCACTCAGACCAAAGGGGGCTGAATAATTACGCACACCCCACTTTACAGTTATTTATTTGTAAAAAATGTTTGGAATCATGTATGATTTTCGTTCCACTTCTCACGTGTACACCACTTTGTATTGGTCTTTCACGTGGAATTCCAATAAAACTGATTCATGTTTGTGGCTGTAATGTGACAAAATGTGGAA
Organism: Xenopus tropicalis; assembly: GCF_000004195.4. Taxonomy (NCBI): domain Eukaryota; kingdom Metazoa; phylum Chordata; class Amphibia; order Anura; family Pipidae; genus Xenopus; species Xenopus tropicalis. The sequence continues at coordinate 21,645,567 of NC_030684.2, read as the reverse complement.
AAGTTCAAGGGGGCCGAATACTTTTGCAAGCCACTGTATATAAACTATAGTAGTCTTTCTGAGGCAAACACGCCAGTTGTAGCAATGCAGGGCAACAGTACATTATATTGTAATTACTTTTATACACTTTCATTTTTTGGTGTTACTGTTCCTTTAAACAGTAATGAAATGAATCAGTGGGTATGTTGTAGTAAATGATGTGTATGATTTAATATAATACACAGTGAGGAAGAGAAGGAGCATAGATTTACACTGTGGATGATAAAAAGCATAAAATTAGAAAGTGAGTGTGTCTGTTTGTGTATCAGTCTGAGTGTGTCTGTTTGTGTATCAGTCTGTGTGTGTGTGTGACTGTGTGTCTGTCTGGGTGTGTATGACTCTGTGCGTGTGAGTCTGTGTGACTGTGTCTGTCTGTGCGTGTCTTTGTGTGTGTCTGTCTGTGTGTGTATGTGTCTGTGCGTGTGTTGCATATAGATACTCACAATTTATTGCCTCCCCAAAAACAATCCACATCCCCCTATGCTGGCAGTGATGCCAGGTAACAGCAAGAATAAGGTCAGCAGGTTTTGAAGCACTTAAAGGGGAGGTTCACCTTCAAAATAAATGTTAGTATGTTATACAATGAACAATTCATTTTTTTTTATAGTTTCTGAATTATTTGCCTTTCTCTTCCAACTCTTTCAAATGGGAGTCACTGACAAGAACAGTGCTCTGTGAGGCTACAACTTTATTCTTATTTCTTATTACTTATCTTTCTATTCAGGCCCTCCCCTATACACATTCCAAAGTCTGACTTACACCACTACTTGGTTCCTGGGGTTCATATAAATACATTCTGCCCTACAATGTGATTGTGAATGTTTATTTCCCTGTAGAAATGAAGCATGGTACAGTCCACATAATAGAAAATGTCACTTTGGGGGGATAATGCAACTGAAGGTGCAAGGTTTACTTAAAGCCTAGTTACCTATAGCAACCAATCAGTGACTAGCATTTTAAACTGCTTGAAAGAAAACATCTGATTGGTTCATTTATTTTTGTCATTATACATGCAAAACCCTCTACCTGACACCTATACTAACCTGAGAATGAATAAAGCTGTATATTATAGCACTGATTTCAATGCAGTGAGAACTGTGTACTATCTTAGTCCCTTTATATCTCCCAATAAGGGAACATTATTCTATATTAATAGATATAATTATTATTATATTATAAGTATTATATGATAAGCATCTTACCATTTTAAGTAAACATGATTGTGAATGTTTATTCCCCTGTAGAAATGTAGCATGGTACAGTCCACATAATAGAAAATTTCACTGTGAGGGTAATGCAATTGAAGGTGCAAGGTTTACTGACAGCCTAGTTACCTATAGCAACCAATTAACGGCTAGTATTTTTATCTGCTTCAAAGAAACCATCTGATTTATTTGTTTTTTCACTAGTTCGACAGCAAACAGCTGTTTTTGAACATTTTGCATTGTTTGACTTTAGGGGCTTTTCCTCGGGGGGGGGGGACTTTTAGTTTACCCAGGAAAACTATATATCGTTTTTTTCGGGACATCCTAAGCTTTCAAAATATGGTGGAATTTTTGTGTAATTCCAATTCTGTAACAAGATATAGGCTTCTAAATGTCTACAAAATTAAAAAAAAAAAATTATTTTCCATAATATAAACACATACACCAGAAACAAAAATTATTTTATGCACTAAAATACATAAAGTCCCATATCTCCTGAATGTGCCAATACCAAATATATATAGTTTTATGGAGATTTCTCACTTGTATAGGTCAAAAACTCCCAGCAGTACACTACCAAATTCCCAAAACACTGCTCCAGAAAGCTGCATACTTTAGATTTCAAGGTCAAAAATTCCACTAACAGAAGATTTATCCCAGAAAATTATACATTTTTAGAAAGAACAGATTCTGTGGAATCCAGAATAGGTAGAACTGCCTGTCTACTCAAAACTACTAAATTGCAATGCTTTCCTAAAGTTATTGGTTTTTATCAAAATTTGTGAAATTTCTTAAAAATCGCTTCAAAGCTTCCGGTCTATAGTCTTATCTTATCTCCTACAGGTCATAAAGTAACCAGATAAAACACCCTAAATATGAACGCCAGGGGTCCCCTGAACAGTTTGATACCCAATATGTATAGGTTTACCTAAGTATCTAGCATGTAGGGGCCCCAATGGGAACATACCCCCATATGATCTGTCATTCCAGCTTCTGCAAAATCAACACATTTACATCATTTTATGTAGGATAAAGCTACAAAAAGTACACTCACCCCAGAAAGCCATATATTTTTGGAAAGTACACATTCCCCTGAATCTAAAACGGGTACCCGTGTCTTTCTACTCCAAAGTACCAAGTAGCACAACCTAAAGTTGGCATTTTTGATAACATTTCCAAAGATCCTCCCAAAGCTTCCAGTTCGCATCAACTTATCTCCCACATAACATTAGGTACCAAGATAAAACACCCTAAATTTGAACGCCAGGGGTCCACTGAACAGTTTGATGCCCAATATGTATAGGTTTACCTAAGTAGGGGCTCCAATGTGAACATACCCCATATGATCTGCCATTTCTGTAATTTCAGCTTCTGCAAAATCAATACATTTACATCATTTTGTGTGGGACAACGCTACAAAAAAAGTACGCTCACCCCAGAAAGCCATATATTTTTGGAAAGTACACATTCCCCCGAATCTAAAATGGGTACCCATGTCTTTCTACTCCAAAGTACCAAGTCGTAAAGCTTTCCTAAAGTTGGCAATTTTGAAAATATTTCCAAAAATCCTCTCAAAGCTTCCAGTTTGCAGCATCTTATCTCCCATGTATCATTAGGTACCAAGATAAAACACCCTGAATTTGAACGCCAGGGGTCCACTGAACAGTATGATGCTCAATATGTTTAGGTTTACCTAAGTATGTGGCATGTAGGGGCCCCAATATGAACATACCCCATATGATCCGTCATTTCTGTCATTTCAGCTTCTGCAAAATCAACACATTTACATCATTTTGTGTGGGATAACGCTACAAAAAAGTACGCTCACCCCAGAAAGCCATATATTTTTGGAAAGTACACATTCCCCTGAATCTAAAATGGGTACCTGTGTCTTTCTACTTCAAAGTACCAAGCCGCAAAGCATTTCTAAAGTTAGCAATTTTGATGACAATTCCAAAAATCCCCTCAAAGCTTCCACTTTGCAGCATCTTATCTCCCACATAGCATTAGGTACCAAGGTAAAACACCCTAAATTTGAACGCCAGGGATCCACTGAATAGTTTGATGCCCAATATGTTTAGGTTTACCTAAGTATGTGGCATGTAGGGGCCCCAATGTGAACATACCCCAAATGATCTGTCATTTCTGTCATTTCAGCTTCTGCAAAATCAGCACATTTATATCATTTTATTTGGGATAAAGTTAGTAAAAAGTACACTCACCCCAGAAAGTCATATCGTTTTGGAAAGTACACATTCCCCGAACTCTAAAATGGGTACCCATGTCTTTCTACTCCAAAGTACCAAGCCGCAAAGGTTTCCTAAGTTTGCCAATTTTATGACATTTGCAAAAATCACCTCAAAACTTCCAATATGCAGTATCTTATTTTCTATAGGTGATTAGGTACCAAGATAAAACACCCTAAATATGAACCCTAGAGGTCTACTGAACAGTTTGATGCCCACTGTACATAGGTTTATCAAAGCACATGGCACTTAGAGACCCCAAAATGTACCTTGTGCACACTAATTTCATGGCTTACCTTTACCTAATTCATAAACACATGGCAGTTTTATGTGGGATAGAAACTGCAGAAATGTAGGGTAACCCCTGAAAACCATATATTTTTGGAAAGTACACGTTCAGACAAATCCAACATGGGACCAATCTGCAAAGCTTTCCTAAAGCTAGTGGTTTCTATGACATTTTAGAAAATCGCCTAAAAATGTTGCAATTTGCCGCATTTATCTCACACAATTTCTTGCATACAAAGGAAAATCACCCCAACTACGAACACCTAAGGTCTACTGAACAGTTTGATGCCCTATATGCATAGATTTATTAAACTATGCGGAGTACAGGGGCCCCCAAATAAAAATAGTGCATATTAATTTTCACGAATGACGCTCCGGCTCATGCAGTTTTTGCACCCGGTATGTGTATTATGTGCCATAAGACCCCCTAACAGTACGGAGACCCTAGAAAATCATACATTTTCCGAAAGTACACATTCTGACAAAACAAAAATGGGTAAATACATCTTGCTACTGCAAACTACCAAACTACAAAGCTATGCTAAACAGAACAGTTTTTATAACATTTCTGAAAATCGTCACAAAGCTTTTGCTTTTTGCCCCATTATGTACCCCACATTTCATAACGTACCAACATAAAACACCCTAAATATGAACGCCAGGGGTCTACTGAACAGTTTGATGCCCAATATGCATAGATTTACCAAACTTAGTGGGCCACAGAAGAAGCCAAATTGAAATACAGCAGACAAAATGTCCATGTGCTAGACAAGTAACAAAGAACAATATGAAATGCAGTAAAATCGCTAAAATCCCCCCCAAAAAAACTAAAATCAATGTTTCTTTGTTTTTTTCCTAGTGATATCTGCAATAGAATCACAGTTTGCGTATTCTGGCTTGGGCCAAACAAAGTCAAGCAAACAACAACTATGCATAACTGTAAATGCAATAAAATGGCTAAAAATGCAATAAAATGACTAAAAATGCACCAAAATCACAGAAAATGTAATAAAAATACCAAAATAATACACAAAAGGTATTGCGCAGTGCGGTTAGCGAATACGCTATCCGCAATGGCAATAAAACATTTTTTTTAGGCAAGAATAAAAACGATGCAATAAAAAAAAAAATTACAAAATTACATAAGTGAGTGTGTACACATGGCAAAATGTGTTTTGTGTGCATGTGTGTGTGTGTGCAAGTAAGTGTGAGTGCCGTAAGTGCTGTGAATGTGTGAAACCCCCAACCCCCCCCAAAATGTATGTGTGTGTAAATGTGAGTATAAGTGTGTATTAGTGTAATATGTGTGTGTATGTGTGTTTGTGTGTAGAAGGAAGGAAGGGAGAGAGGAGAAAAAGTTTGGCACGTAGAATCTACGTGCCCAACTTTTTCTATGGGGCCCCTGGGCGATCGCGCCCCAGGGGCCACTAGTAACCCCCCTCTGCTCATTGTCTAGGGGGTTCTTTACCTTTCGCTCGTTCTCTGTGCTCGGATTAAGCAGCGAGCGCAGAGAACGAGCGCAAGGTAAAGGAAACGTAACTCCTACGTGCTGGGCATTCAACACCTTATTATTCCAGCACGTAGGAGCTACGTGATTGGCAGGCAAAGGGTTAATCCATTTCCCTTACCATTGTCGGTGCCACTGTCATTGCTGCTCGTGCTCCTCTTCCTCTTGTTGGTCATTTCCTTACTCTTCTTGCTCTTCTTTCTTCCCCAAGATTCTTCGCTCTCACTCCTACTTCTTTTCCTCCCTGATGAGCCCATGTCTCGCTTTTCAGAACTCATTTTGCCAATTTATTTCCAAAATCTCAGTCGCAAAAAAAAAACCGCTCCCTCGGTCTCTGAGAATCTCAACTGATGTGAGAGATGTGACAGTTGGTCACTCAAACGGTCACTCAGCCTGTGGCGCATCCCATGACCGTGCCAGCACAGACAGTGCCAGTTTACTGTTTTCATAGAACTCTTCACAAACTTCTTTGTCCTTGATGTTTCCTTCCAATCTTATATCCCAGTTATGGCTGCACCCCCATTGGCCATTATTATAGCGAGGCTTTGTGCCACAATGTTATTTGGCTGCTTGGCACACTTAGCTGGAGGGGAGGCTGTTGCAGGGACATTCAATGTAGTGGTGACTTCTACCTTGTGTTATACATGCTCCAGACATTGCAATGGACTCGGGGCACAGTTGCTCTAAAGGGCTTTCATTTGGGGCATGCTATTGTTATCTGGCTCAACTACTGCCTTTCATAAGGCCTCCAAAGGCTTATGCCCTGTCTGGATCATTTCATTTGTCCAATGGTCCATCTTAACACAGATGCCTTAAAGATAAGGGGTAGTGATATTTTCAGACCGTTTACAATTGGTCTTATAGTTTCATAGTTACATAGGGTTGAAAAAAGACCAGAGTCCATCAAGTTCAACCCATCCAAGTAAACCCAGCACACACAACCCACACCTACCAATCTATACACTCACATACATAAACTATATATACAACCACTAACACTAACTGTAGATATTAGTATCACAATAGCCTTGGATATTCTGATTGTTCAAGAACTCATCCAGGCCCCTATTAATGGCATTAACAGAATCTGCCATTACCACATCTCTAGGAAGGGCATTCCACAACCTCACTGCCCTCACCGTGAAAAACCACCTACGCTGCTTCAAATGGAAGCTCCGTTCCTCTAATCTAAAGGGGTGACCTCTGGTGCGTTGATTGTTTTTATGGGAAAAAAGAACATCCCCCATCTGCCTATAATCCCCTCTAATGTACTTGTACAGAGTAATCATGTCCCCTCGCAAGCGCCTCTTTTCCAGAGGAAACAACCCCAACCTCGACAGTCTAACCTCATAGTTTAAATCTTCCATCCCCTTAACCAGTTTAGTTGCAGTCTCTGCACTCTCTCCAGCTCATTAATATCCTTCTTAAGGACTGGAGCCCAAAACTGCACTGCATACTCAAGGTGAGGCCTTACCAGGGACCTATAAAGAGGCAAAATTATGTTTTCATCCCTTGAGTCAATGCCCTTTTTTATACAAGACAGCACTTTATTTGCTTTAGTAGCCACAGAATGACACTGCCTGGAATTAGACAACTTGTTATCTACAAAAACCCCTAGATCCTTCTCCATTAAGGATTCCCCTAACAAACTACCATTCAGTAGATAGTTTGCGTTTATATTATTTCTACCAAAATGCATAACTTTGCACTTATCAACATTGAACCTCATTTTCCAGTTTGCTGCCCAGTTTTCCAATTTTGTCAAATCGCTCTGCAAAGCGGCAGCATCCTGCATGGAACTTATAGTTTTGCACAATTTAGTGTCATCAGCAAAAATAGAAACAGTACTGTCTATGCCCACCTCCAGGTCATTAATAAACAAGTTAAAAAGCAAAGGACCAAGGACTGACCCCTGCGGTACTCCACTAACCACACTGGTCCAATTAGAAAATGTTCCATTTACCACCACTCTTTGTAATCTATCCTTCAGCCAGTTCTCTATCCAATTACAAATATTATGTTCTAGGCCAATATTCCTTAATTTGATCATTAACCTTCTGTGAGGTACTGTATCAAACGCTTTAGCAAAGTCCAAGTAGATGACATCAACTGCCATTCCAGCATCGAGGTTCCTACTCACCTCCTCATAAAAGGCGACTAAATTAGTCTGGCAAGATCTGTTACACATAAAACCATGCTGGCACAAACTAATAGTATTGTGAATTGCAATGTATTCAAGTACCCTATCCCTAATTACCCCTTCCAAAAGTTTTCCTACTACTGATGTTAGACTAACAGGCCTATAGTTTTCAGGCTGAGAACGGGATCCCTTTTTAAATAACGGCACCACATTAGCAATCCGCCAGTCTCTCGGCCCCATGCCAGACCTCAACGAATCCTGAAAAATTAAGTGAAGAGGTTTGGCAATCACAGCGCTCAGCTCATTTAATACCCTGGGATGAATCCCATCCGGTCCTGGACCTTTGTTTACCTTTACATGTTCAAGTCTCTTTTGAATTTCCTCCCGAGTGACCCATGCGTCAGTAGCTAAATTACTAGAACTGGGCATAATAAAGGGAAGCCTTCATTATCTGGCTCCTCAGATGTATAGACAGATGAAAAATAAGAGTTCAAAATTTCTGCTTTTTCCCCGTTCTCATCAACCAACTTACCCCCCTGTGATAATAAGGTTCCCACCCCTTCTTGCTTCATTTTTTTACTATTCACATAATTAAAAAATAATTTTGGATTCTTTTTACTCCTAGCTGCAATATCCCTTTCCATCTCTATTTTAGCTTGCCTGATAGCTTTTTTGCATGCTTTATTGCTTCCTTGTACCTGATGAAAGTTTCTGCTGTCCCAGCTAACTTGAATGCTTTAAAAGCAGGTTTTTTCTTAGCAACCTCGACACTAACACTTTTATTCAGCCATAAAGGTTTTGCTTTGCGATGCCTCTCCTTGCTTAAAAGGGGAATATACTGTTGTGTATACCTGCAAAGCAATGTTTTAAAGATGTTCCATTTTCCTTCTGTATCTAACCCCATGAAAAGCCTTTCCCAGTTGACACATTGCAGAGATGCCCTTATACTGGCAAAGCCTGCACGTCTAAAATTGAGTGTTTTAGTTACTCCCTTATAGAGCTGTCTCTGCAGCATTATCTCAAAGGAGACCATGTTGTGATCACTGTTCCCCAAATGCTCACCCACACAAATGTTAGAGATGAGTTCATTATTATTAGATATCACCAGGTCCAAAATAGAGTCATTCCTAGTAGGTTCTTGAACCGCCTGAAATAAAAAGTTGTCATTTAGCATATTTACAAACCTACTAGCTTTTTCTGACTTAGCCACCCCATTACTCCAGTCAATGTCCGGATAATTAAAGTCCCCCATAATAACAACTTGACCCAGTTTTGAAGCCTCCTCCATTTGCAACAATAGCTGGGTCTCATCCCCCTCATCTATACGGGGTGGTTTATAGCATACACCAATGATCATTTTCTTTGTGACCTTCAGCCCTACTGAAATTTCTACCCAAAGAGATTCAACGTTTCCATTGGTAATGTCTTTATTACATGGCTTTAAATCTGACTTTACATAAAGACAAACCCCTCCACCCTTTTTAATCTCTGTGTCCCTCCTAAAAAGTGTATAACCATTTAAATTCACTGCCCAGTCGCATGTATCATCCCACCAGGTCTCAGTGATACCAATTAAATCATAATTTTCAATACATGCAATAGCTTGCAGCTCCCCTAATTTATCCGTCAAGCTTCGCGCATTAGCCAGCATGCAGCAGAGATTACTACTTCTCCCTCTGATGTTTACATTAGCTAACGGAGAGTTAGAGCTAAGGCAAATATTAGACTGTTTTCCTTGTAACGGAAGCTCCTTATCTGATGAACTATATGCCCCCCTCACTCCTCCCCCACAACCCTTTGCTAGTCCCCCTGCCCCGTCTACACTAACTTTCTTATAGAACTCTAGCTCACCCACCCCCCTTGTCTAGTTTAAACACTCCTCCAACCTCTTAACCATTCTCTCCCCTAGCACAGCAGACCTCCTTCCATTGAGGTGCAATCCGTCACGGCTGTATAGATTGTACCCCAAGGAAAAGTCAGCCCAGTGCTCTAGGAACCCAAACCCTTCCTTCCTACACCAAGACTTTAGCCACGCATTTAGCTCCCTATGCTCCCGCTGTCTCCCTAAACTTGCACGTGGCACCGGCAAAATTTCAGAAAAAATGACATTGGAGGACCTTTGCTTAATCTTAGAGCCTAGATCCCTGAACTCACTCTTTAAGGTCCCCCACCTACCGTTCATTTTGTCGTTAGTACCGATATGTACCAAGACAGCCGGGTCATGCCCAGCCCCTCCCAATAATGTGTCAACCCGATCAACCACATGCCGAACCCTGGCACCAGGAAGACAGCAAACTGTCTGGTTGAAGCGATCCGCTTTCCTAATGATTGAATCCCCTATAAAAAATCTTGATTTTTTATTTGTAGTTTTTAATTATTTCAGTGTTTGTTCAGCAGCTTTCCAGTCTGGAGTTTCAGCAGATATCCGGTTGCTAGAGCACAAATTACCTTAGCAACCAGCGAGTGGTTTCTATGAGAGACTGATAAATGAAAAGGAGAGGGCCTAAATAGAAAAATAATAACTATTGCTCACAGAGAAATAGTTTTCTGGCTGCCTGTGTCAGTGACCCCCATTTGAAAACTGCAAAGAGGCAGAAGTAGGCGAATAATTAAAAAAAAAAAAAAACTATAAAAAATAAATAATGGAGACCAACTGAAAAGTTGCTTAAAACTGGCCTTTCTATAACATACTAAAAGTTAACTTAAAGGTGACCCACCCCTTTAAAGGGCTGGTTCACTTTTGAATCAACTTTTAGTATGATGTCAGGGGTCAATTTGCAATTGGTCTTCATTTTTAATTGTCTGGGGTTTTTTAATCATTTAGCTTTTTGTTCAGCAGCATTCCAGTTTGGAATTTCTGCAGCTATCTGGTTGCTAGGGTCCAAATTACCCTAGCAACCAGGCAGTGGTTTGAATGAGAGACTGATATATTTATAGGCGAGGACCAGAATAGAAAAATAAGTATTAACAAGTAACAATAACGGGGGGCGCTGGCGCGCAGCATCTAAAATGCCCGCACTGCCATAGCGCTCCGCAACCCATTGGTGCTAAAAGGGGCTGTTTCCCTGACACAGGGGTGATAAGTGCCGGACAGAAGTGGGAATAAATGGAGGAACCAGTAGAGAGTAGAGGACCGGAGTTTGGGACCTCCATTGGTAAAAGCCGCTGAGTAGAAAATAAAAGAACGGATGCTCCGTACAGCAATATACGTCACAAGGCACCTCAAGTAAAGAGGCGGACACGGCGCCGCCAGACTATACAGAGCTCTGACTGCAATCAGGAGAGGGTCGGAAGCTACCCAATATATACAAGGTGAGACTAAAATCAACACCTTGTGGGGGCCGCAAACCTCACCTCTTCTCCAGACAGAATCTCCCACTCAGCCCCAGCCAAAGAGACCAAGGGTCCAAAATCAAACAGGGGGAATACCCCTAACTTAACATACACAGTAAAGGTAAAGTTAAAAAAAAGGAGGGGGAACACGTTCTCCAGGGAAACCAACCAACCTGGTAGGAGAAAGCCAGGAAATAAAACCAACCACTTAAAGCCCGCTTATATATATATCCCCTCCCTGACTTTAACACCACAAATAATGGGGAAGTGGGGCAAATCACGGGGCCCACAGGCGCCCACACCCAAGCAGCCAACATCTGGCAAACATATTGAGGAATACCTCCAAAAATCAAGGGAATCCACTCCCCCACTACAATCGGATTCAGTCACTGACAATCCCTCTCATCTGCAGGATTCAGAAACAATACTACAAACAGACTCTCAACATTATATGAAAGAATCTGACCTGCTATTACGCTTTAAACATATGTTACGAACTGAGCTTGAGGCAACCTCTGCGAAAATAACCAAAACGTTAATCAAAGAAATAAGGGAACTGGGTCAGCGTACTGACCTCCAGGAACAAAAAATGGATGACGCAATTACAGTCCTGGATGGCCATGATTTGGATATAAATAACATGAAAAGACAAATAATGGACCTACAAGAAAAACTAGAGGACCAAGAAGAGAAAATATCCGCATAAGGGGCCTTCCAGAAACTTATAAAAACCTGGAAAAGGACATTGGAACATTATTAGCTACTCTAGCACCACATCTACCCCAGGCCAAATTAGAACTGGACAGAGTCCATAGATCGCTAGGTAAACCTGCACAGCCAAACCAACCACGGGACATTATTGCCAAATTCCAATATTACCAAACAAAAGAAGCCATCATGAAAGCGGCCAGAGAAATGGTCCCACTACAATATGAAGGCCACTCTATTCAAATTCAGATCTGGCTCCGCAAACTATCCAAAGGCAACGCACATTCAAGCCAGCTCTCACCATTCTGCAGGCACAAATCATAAAATACCGATGGTCATTCCCCCTGCGTCTTAACTTTTTTTACAATGGCAAGCAATATTCTCCATCTACAGTGGGAGACACCATGGAAGTTTTACAGCGCCTCCATCTTACAGAACCAACAACGCAGTCACCACCAACCTCGCAGAGCCCCCCCCACTCGGTCACCTTATCGCTTACTGTATATGGGCCAAAACCCAACGTACACCACGAGAAAGAGGGAAACCCCCCCCTGGAATCTTAGGATTACTACCTACAAACAGGACCGAATACAGTAATATAATTGATGGGAAACACCAAGCCCGCACAGACAGACAATACGCATACGAATGCACCGGTGTGTCAGCATGGCTGCCCCCCGAGAAAGCTACACATCTCTCGACTTACAAAGAGACTTGTAAAAAGTTAAAAAGTTTCTAGCTTAACTTCAGAGTTGGCCATTTAGGCCAGAATTGTTCTTGATTTGTTTAGATGTAATAACAATGTCTGTTTTTGTATTCTTGTTGGATACCCTCTGCTTTCTAAACATCCAATCTTCAATGATCCGAGATCCGGGAACCATAGGTCGAATAGTCAAGTTATCATCCCACCGTAACAAACAACAAAATGTGAGTTATATAAAGGTATTTTTATCTACACATTCTACCAACTTAGCCATTGAAACTATGGTTAAAAGGGGAAAGACAAATTACCCTCCAATTACTACTACCCTACAGAAATGGATTCTATATTGCTATAACAATCCTCTCTAGTTAATGATAATGACATCCCAACTGAAATTTATATCTCATAACGTACAAGTATTTAATTCCCCTAACAAAAGGACTAAAGCATTTAAATATTACCATTCAGCTAGACCTGACATCCTATTGTTACAGGAAACCCATTTTTCAAATTCATCTACCCCTAAATTCCTCTCTTCTTACTTTCCCATTTTCTACACTGCAAATGGCCCAAACAAGACAAAAGGAATAGCAATATGCGTAAGAAAGGGGTTCCCATTAACAATTTGGAGCACGATTACCTGATCTTAATAGGGGGACCTCCAGGACACAAAAATCACGATAGTAAACTACTATACCCCAAATACAGAACAGGTAACATTTTTAATAGACCTGCTCCATATAGTCCAAAAACACAAAGAAGGTAACAAGTATCTAAAACCTCCCCAACAAAATAATCCACCCACACATAAGAACTTATCCCTCCTAAAGAAAACATTATCCTCTATGCAACTCATAGATGCATAGAGGGAAATGAACCCCCAGAAAAAAGACTACACTTTTTACTCCAACCCGCACTCAACATACTCTTGTATTGATCATATATGGGTACAACAAATTCTCTTACCAAATATTACCTCATCCAAAATACATACAACAGCATGGTCAAACCATTCACCACTTTCCTTAACCTTAAGAGACCTTTACCGTACACCTCCAATTAGGAAATGGAGACTTAATGACACATTTTTAAATATCCCACAGACCCAAAAAGCAATACAAAACCACTTAGAACAATACTTCAAAGAAAATGAAAAAAGTGTCAACTCCAACATTAGTTTATGGGAAGCACACAAAGCAGTATTAAGGGGTCATATAATAAGTGTCATTTCCCATAAGATTAAACAAGCCAACCCGCAAACAGTTCAAAGGCAAGCTAAACTGGAGGATTTAGAAAAACAAAATAACCTCCACCCCATTACTGAGATCACAGCTGACCAAATTAAGGACCGAACTAGATCTACATTTATTAGCCAAAGCAGCCTCTACACTGCAATGGAGATCCCAAAAATACTATTCACTAAGTAATAAACCCACCAGATTATTAGCTAAACAACTAAAAAAAACCTTCAATACCAAACACAGCCTTATACAAAATTAGAACCTCCCAAGGAGAGGTTTCAGGGAACCCAAGTAAAATCATAGAAGAGTTTAATAAATTTTATAAATCCTTATTTTCCTCGGGCACACTGTTTTCCAAGGAAAAAGCGACAAATTTTTAGAATCAGCAGGCCTCCCCTGCCTAACAGAACCCCAAACCAATCTACTAGAAAATATAATAACCCAAGAGGAAGTTCAGAAGGCGATAAAACAACTAAAAACATCAAAAGCACCTGGCCCAGATGGCTTGACAGCCTTATATTACAAAAAATATGCCAAAATATTAATACCCTATTTAACAAATACACTAAACGAAATAATGGATGGAGGATTTTGGGGGAGAGACTCCCTCCTAGCCCAGGTCACCCCTATACCAAAACCAGATACAGACCCATTATATTGTGCCAATTATAGACCAATTTCAATAATGAATATAGTAAAAATCCTGTCAAAATTCCTAGCCGAACGTTTGAACACCTTTTTACCTACCATAATTGACAAAGACCAAGTAGGTTTCATCCCTAAGCACCAGGCATCGGACAATATAAGACGGGCTTATATACATACAATCCAATCTAAGGCTATACCTGGGCTACTATTATCTATTGACCTAAGTAAAGCCTTCGACTCAGTTTCATGGCCATACTTACATTATATACTAGAGAAATGGGGCTTCAAACAGAAATTCCAACATGTGATTAAAGCATTATATAATCACCCTCAAGCATACGTCAGATGGGGCCCATACTTTACAGACTCCTTTCAACTATCAGGAGGCACAAGGGAAGGATGCCCTTTATCCCTGATATTGTTTATCCTGGCCCTTGAACCACTGGCCGCACAAATCCGAAATAATATAAATATAATGGGCCTAAACATAGATTCAACCCACCACAAATTATGCCTCTTTGCGGATGATATTCTTATGCTAATAACTAGACCATTAACTACTTTACCCAATCTGATAGATACATTCAACAAATTTACAGAACTTAAGATAAACTATACTAAAACCTTTGCAATGAATATTAATCTCCCTCCCTCACAAATTAAGCTCCTTAAACTAAATTTTGATTTTCAATGGCAATCAACATACTTAAAATACCTGGGGGTCAAAATAACTCCATATATACAAGACCTCTATAAGACCAACTATCCTCCTCTATGGAAAAAGGTAACTGAAGATTTAGAGACATGGACAAAACAGGATATCTCCTGGATCGGACGAATACATGCAGTTAAAATAATTATTATACCGCAGGTACTTTACTACTTTAGAACTTTACCAATTCCTATACCCAATTCAGATATCGAAAAGCTACAACAACAGGTTATGAAATTTATATGGAACTCTAAACCCCCCAGGGTTTCCACTGCGACAGTGCTAGCACCAAGACAAAAGGGAGGCTTAGGTGGCCCAAACTTAGGGAAATATTTTCAGGCAGCCCAACTAGCATCCATCCCCTTGATGTATGTCAACCCTCCTCCAAAATGGGTGACCATGGAGGAAACACTTATCCGTCCGGTAAAGCTGACAGCAACCTTATGGCTACCCTATGTTCATAGACCAGATGGTTTAACTCCCATGTTAGAACATACACTAAGGGGCTGATTTACTAATCCACGAACGGTCTGAAGGCGCCCAAATGTGTTTTTTTCGTAATGATCGGTATTTTGCCAATTTTTTCGTAAGTTGTCGCGACTTTTTCGTAGCCGTTACGACTGTATCGCAAAATGTTGCGACTTTTTCGTAGCGTTACGACTTGTGCGAATTGTCGCAACTTTTTCGTAGCCTTTGCGCCGAGTACGAAAGTTTCGGATTCATTCAAGCTTCAGTATCGTGACTTTTCTAGGGCCAGGTTGGAGCTGCAGAGTGCCATTGAGTCCTATGGGAGGCTTCCAAAATCATGCTAAGTCTGAAAGTTTTGCCCGCAGTTTACGCGCGCTCAATACAAAAAAGTCGCAACAAGATACAAGCAAATCGTAACGGCTACGAAAAAGTCGCGACAATTTGCGCAAGTCGTAAAGGCTACGAAAAAGTCGCGACAATTTACGAAAAGTCGTAACGGCGATGGAAAAATTGCAAAAAATACGAAAAAGTTGCAAAATGTTTTTTTTCCAATCAGAATTTTTCCCATTCAGATTCGTGGGTTAGTAAATCAGCCCCTAAGCATCTGGAATAAAGTACGATATAGAGCGAAACTATTTTCACCTTATCATCCAGCAGTCCCGATACTTGGAAATCCCGAGTTTCTACCAGGACTAAACAAGGTGCCTTTCCAATGGTGGGAGGTCTAACAGTATTGAGACACCTGTACAGAATCTCCGGCCCCTTTAGTTGGGACAGATTCCAACAACTATACTCTCCTCCCCCGGGAGAACTTTTCAGATTTATGCAGGTGCAACACGGATACCACCTTCCACGTACCTAGAAACTATATGTACAAAATACCCATACTCAAAAGGAGTGCTCTCAAGGCTGTACAATCTACTATCCAGCCTCCCACCAACCTTACCTTACGTAAAAGCCTGGGAAAAAGACTTGGGTCAAACATTAGAGGAAAATGAATGGTTTCAAATATGGGATCAAACAGCACATAACTCAATTAACACCTCCCTGCTTGAGGCAGGATATAAGCTTCTGTTACATTGGTACTTGGTCCCATCCAGACTCCATAAAATTAACAACCAATGTGACCCACAATGCTTTAGAAAATGTGGAAGTGAAGGCAATGCTCCAGGGTGCAGATATTCTGGACCAGAGTTTATTAAATAATATATTCAGTTACAGGTATAAACCTGCCTAAATCTCCAGAACACGCACTATTGGGAAAGAAAATTCCCAACACAAATAAAAACGCAAGGATGCTAATAAACCAAATCTTTACAGCAGTTATATAAACAATAGCTAGAGCGTGGAAATCTCCACTTTTGCCCATACCACAATTAAAACATAAGATTAACTGGATATTAGTTAATGGAAAATTAACTAGTATTCTTACAGACTGACAAGAACAGTTCCAAAAAGTATGGGCCCCATGGATACAAATATTCTGTCTCCCCTAGCTGAATCATGCCTTCACATTCCATACAAGATAAAAGGAAATTTGAATGACAGGAAAAGTTTACTTAAAAGTCCCAAGGGACACACGAATGAAGAAAACTTATAGGTAGAACCCGGATCTCGGTGAGAAGAACACAGAAGTATTCCAACAAGATCAGTCCGACT
This sequence comes from Xenopus tropicalis, assembly GCF_000004195.4. Taxonomy (NCBI): domain Eukaryota; kingdom Metazoa; phylum Chordata; class Amphibia; order Anura; family Pipidae; genus Xenopus; species Xenopus tropicalis. The sequence goes on along the minus strand of NC_030684.2, from coordinate 21,628,670 downwards.
TAATGATTTGTTATAACACCAGTTTTTCCCCCACTGTTCCAATTTTTGTCTTTTACCCCCCATCCCCTAGCAAGCCGGGACTTCGAAAAAGCAAGATCCTGACTTGCTTATCCCCTACCCACCCCCTCCCCCACCTTCTCCTTCCTCCTCCACCCTTCCCCCTTACCCCTCCCCTTAAAGAATGAAACATAACAAATATATATGGTTGACAAATGAACAGTTTATTGATGTACCAAATGTAATTCCATATACCATTGATGATACTGTTATGTAACTATCATTCTTAATAAAAATGTTAAAAAAGTAACAATAACAATAAAATTGTAGCCTCACAGAACAATATTGCTGGGGTCAGTGAAAAAGTCAGAAAAAGAAGGCAAATAATTCAAAAACTATAAAATAAATAAATAATGTCCAATTAAAAAGTTGCTAAGAATCGGCCATTCTATAATATATTAAAAGGATATAGAATATGGGGGAGCGCATGCGCGAGCCAAGCAAGATGGTCGCACCTTGAGTTGGCTCTGCACCGCCCTTGCACTTAATAGCTAACGGTCGCTAAATATCCCCATAGCCTGGCTGTTCCTGTAGGCCTTAGGCCTGAAGCCTCAGTGTCATCTCCAGACCATACACAGATGGCCTCGCAAGGCAGCTTATTCGACGATACATCAGGTAGTTTGCCTCTACAGGGAGAGCAGTCTGGGTCTTCGGACGAGATACTATTAAGTAAATTTAAAATTATGCTGCAACAAGAGCTAGATGTAATAGCAACTAAGATATCTTCAGACCTTGCTAAACAAGTTGCGGATCTGGGCACGCGTATTGCCGATACTGAAGCTAAAATAGATGATATTATAATGGTCATTGACTCTCATGAACAAGATATCAGTACACTACAGGCCCAGCTAAAAGAGGCCATGGACAAGATAACAGGTCTAGGCGCAATAATGTGAGAATTAGAGGCCTACCTGAAACCATTATAGATTTGCCAGCCACTATACAGAACCTGCTTCAGACCCTGGTCCCCGAAATCCCCACGGCTAGATTGGAGATGGACAGGGTTCATCGCGCCCTGTGGCCCAGACGGCCAGATGACCCACCCAGGGACATTATATTACGTTTACACTTTCACCATACCCAGGTGGCGGTCTTGATGGCGGCTAGGAAAGCTACCAATTTAGTTTTTCAGGATCATCCTTACCAAATCTATGCGGACCTATCTCCTACTACACTACAAAAAAGAAGAGCTATAGGGCCGATCTGCAAGATACTACAGCAGCAAAATATCCAATACCGTTGGCTTTTCCCATTTCGCTTGGCCTTTAACCACAACAACAGGCAACACACAGTAGCTACCCTGGAGGAAGGCCAAGATCTACTCGCAAAACTGGGAATTATATCTCATGGCCCCCGAGACTCGCCACCTTCGACAGCGTCGCAACCACATCTGACTCCACTATGGAATAAAGTTAGATCCAGAGCTTCCAGACTGCGGTCATCCCAATCGTCCTCCATTCCACCTTGATGGTTGTCGGTTCCAGATTGCACCAACTTTACTCCCATGGGTTAGGCCACACTGAGGCCCAGCATAAACTCGGACATCCCCGTGACACTCTACAAAGTTAGACCGCCATTAATCATCCAGAAGCACAGTTAATTTTTATTTTTTACTCCCCACCCCTTTTTTTTTTTTTTTTTTTAAGTTCCCCTTCCTTTTCGCATGTGGATATATACAAAATTGAGGCCATGCTGGCCATACAAGTATTCTCGATCGGGACACTTACATAGGTACTTTTTGTTCGTTAGAATTTGAAATACGCCTACTACGTTACAGGTTCTATAGGAAATTATTACATATGGCCACGGTCCCCCTTTTTTTTTTCTTCCTCCTGTGCATAAGCACTACTGGGGATATTGACTACATAAGTGCAGGCCGGATCATGTGTCTCCCCCTATCCGGTATTCCAAAGTCTCCCCTGACAGGGGTTTCATAGGTTTTTACCGGGACTCACAATTGTATTATTTGTACCTATGGTACAATGTTTTATTTACGGTTATTTTGTTTTGTTTAGACGGGTTAAGCTAAGTTTTTATAGATGTATATATGTATGTAGGGTTGGCTGTGGGCAATCCCTGGAGGCACTAACACCAACTTATCACCATGGCCTTTAAAATCCTTAGCCTAAATGTCCAAGGCTTTAACTCACCAATCAAAAGAACTAAGGCCTTTACCTTTTTCAACTCTTTACAAGCTGATGTTATATGCCTCCAGGAAACGCATTTTTCCCATACTTCATTTCCTAAGTACTTTCATAAGAAATTTTCGAGGTTCATACTCTCTACGAGCTCTACTAAAAATAAAAGGGGTTGATATATTTTTTCATACCGCTTTAGCGGTGACAATTGATAAAACGCTTATAGATCCTGAAGGTTGCTACATAATTGAAAATGTTCGCATAGGAGACTCCCCGCTAACCATAGTAACATACTATACGCCTAATATTGATCAGGTCGATTTTTTTTCAAAATTATTTGACTTATGTTATAGTAACCAACAAGGCCCATTAATACTTTGTGGGGATTCCAATTTAGTTTGGAATGAGAGACTTGACCGTTTGTCACTATCTGGTAAACAAACATCCCCTAGTGCTCTCAAGGCAACTCTGTCCTTTAGTGAGCTCCTTAATTCTTTCTCCTTAATAGATGCATGGAGGGAAAAAAATCCAGAGGTTAAACAATTTTCTCACTATTCTGCCCCCCATAAAGTTTCCTCAAGAATAGATCATGTATTCTCCTTCTCTCGTTCCATTGCTCTACTCTTCTAGAATGCTAAATATCAGTTGGTCAGATCACTGCCCCATTTTAACCTCGTTATCCCAACTTCATGAACGCCCAAGAGTTAGATCCTGGAGGCTAAATGAATCATTATTAAGCTTTCCTGAAATAACAGAAAGTATCAAAAAGGGTCTGTCACAATATTTCTCTGAAAACTCCCAGTCTGGGCTCACGGCCTCAACACTGTGGGAAGCGCATAAACCAGTGATTAGGGGACAATTTATCCAAATCGGTTCCCAGAGGAAAAAGACGAGAGAAAAAGCAATTCAGCTTCTTTCTCAATCCTTAGACCAATTGGTTCTTAAGCAAATGGAAGATCCCCTGGTAGATTATCAGCCCCAAATATCACAACTCCAAAAAGAATTAGACCTACTGTTGACAACAGCAGCCGAAAAGAAACTTAGATGGGCCAAACATAAACTATTTTACACCTTAGATAAACCGGGCAGGCCCTTAGCACGTAAACTAAATAATCAGGATTCCTTTCCCTCCATCCACCGCATACGGACAGCTCAGGGCACCCAAACAGGGAACCCCCTTAAGATAGCAAATGAGTTTGCTTCATTTTACCAAAAATTGTATACCAATCCAGCGCCTATATCCCGTAACACATATGATAAATTTTTTCATGACTTTAACCTCCCCAAACTTTCTCAAGAACAATTGGCTTTAACTGAACAAGAGATCACAGCTGAAGAAGTAACTAATGCTATCAGGAATCTCAAATCGGGTACCGCTCCCGGTATAGATGGGTTACCCAATATATACTATAAAAAATTTTCTAAGGAACTTACCCCACATCTTACTGCAATGTTAAGTAGCCTTAAGTCTGGAGGCACACTAAGACAGGAGTCCCTCCAAGCTAAAATTTCAGCCATACCTAAACCTAACTCAGATCTATTAGATGTTAAGAATTATAGACCCAAAAGACTAATAACCCTTAAATGGAAATCAGAACACCCACCAAAAAAAAAACAATGGAAAGACCTCATTAACAGCTCAGTCCCCCTATACCACTTGACATACCTTAGCAGAGGATGCCCCCAAAAGTTCCACAAAGTGTGGACCCCATGGATAACTGAACATCTACCTGCATTATTACCACAAAGGAGAGTCAGCCCCCCTCCCTTAACCCTACACCCACCCACCCCTATCCTCTCCCCCCCCCCACCCACCCTTTCCCCCTCTCCCCCCCCCCTCGGAAACAACAGTAAACAATATAAGTTGGGAAACAGTTTATTAACATAAATATAAGTTAACGGCAAAATACAGCTGTCTACACATCCACCTATGTTTAGGCTGTAAATGCCTTGTTTGAATCATTGTAAGGAAACTCAATGCCTGTACCGAATGCTACATAAGTAAGTCATTGTTCAGACTGCCTGTACCAAGAACTGTAACATGCTACTACTTTATTTATTTCCACTCTTTCCTATCCCCTCTCTCTTCTTCCTTTCTTTCTCTATGTTAAATAAAACTCAATAAAAACAATTTAAAAAAAAAAAAAAAAAAAAAAGAATTATAGACCCATCTCAGTTTTGAACACAGATATTAAACTACTGGGCAAAATCATAGCGTACAGAATCAATACTTTCCTCCCGTCATTGATCCACAAAGATCAAGTGGGGTTCATACCGGGAAGACAGGCGTCTGATGCAATCAGACGACTTACTCTATTAACCCATTATGCTACACAATCTACTGTGCCCTCCATGCTCCTTAAATTGGATATTAGGAAAGCCTTTGATTCCTTATCGTGGGACTATTTATACTACATGTTAAACAAATGGGGCTTTGGCACTAATTTGATCTTATGGGTTAAAGCGTTATATAGAGCCCCTACAGCACTAGTTAACATATTAGGCTTCTCTTCTCCCGCTTTCCCCATAGGCCGTGGGACCAGACAGGGATGCCCTCTCTCCCCAATATTGTTTGATCTAGCTATCGAGGCCCTGGCAGCAGCGATCAGAGCCAACCCAAATATTATGGGCCTTGAAGTAGGAGAAACCCATCACAAAGTTAGCCTTTTTGCAGACGACTTGACCTTAATTGTCTCTAGACCCCTTACCACACTTCCCAATCTATATAACATACTACAAAAATTCGGAACCATATCAGGTTTATATATCATTCATAACAAAACTGAAGCGCTCAATATTAATCTACCAGATCATGCAGTGAAGCTTTTAAAACTTAACTTTGACTTTCTTTGGCAGCCTCATTACATTTCTATACTAGGGGTAAAGTTAACCAAATCTTACGACTCCCTATATAAATTTAACTACCCGGCAATGTTTAAATCTCTAGTGTCTCTCTTGGAGAAGTGGAACTCTCACAATATCTCCTGGATAGGTCGTATAAACTCCATTAAAATGACACTACTGCCAAAGTTGCTTTATCTATTTTGCACCCTCCCTATCTCTATACAGAACACAGATCTGTTAAGGTTTAAAGCTCAAATTATGAAGTTTATATGGAATAAGAAACCCCCAAGAGTTAATAAGAAGACACACTATCGCCCTCAAATTAAAGGTGGTTTGGGCCTACCAAATTTATTATACTATTACAAAGCAGCGCAACTAGCCCAAATCCCCTTAATGCATGCCCAAACGGATACACCCCATTGGGTTTCCCTAGAGTCCCATTTTTCCTATCCCCTTTCCCCAACGGGCTTGATTTGGAGTCCAAAAGCAAGCAGGCCCCCTACATGTAGCCCCTGCCTTCGGGTGACCCTGAAAACCTGGGACTCGACAGTTAAAACTTTATCTCTTAGTTCACCCCATACCCCAGCCGCCCCAATCTTGGGCAACCCTAAGTTTATCCCAGGTCTTAACCACAATCGATATACATGGTGGATAGCTAACGAAAAATGGGCAATTGGTCATTTGTTAACCAGAACCGGTCCCTTTTTACTACAAACTTTCTTAGACACCTATAAGGTCCCCCTATCTGAATGGTTTTGCACAAGACAGGTTTTGCACTTTGTACAATCTCAATGGAGTTTATCTAACCAACAAGACAAGTCAGAGACCTTTTTTGAGAAGTGGTGCCTAAAAAATCCTAAACATAGGAAATCGATCTCCATGTTATACAGTGCCTTTTTCCCAGATGATAAAGCTACAAGTCTATCATACATTACGGCATGGCAAACTGACTTACAAACCAGCCTGTCATTAGAAGACTGGGAATCTATATGGTTAACGGTCAAAAGTTTTTCACATAATGTTTCTCTCCTGGAGGCTAATTATAAAGTGCTCTTTAGGTGGTACCTAGTCCCAGCTCGTATAGCTAAATTTCTGCCCACAGCCGACCCAAGATGTTTCCGGGGATGTGATCAAATAGGCTCGATGTTCCATATATGGTGGTCTTGCCCTAAAGCTCAGAGATTCTGGATAAGAGTCTTTACCATGGTCCATTCTATTTTTGGGACCTCGGTCCCCAAACACCCAACTATTGCCCTATTATGTCACAAACCTGATGCTCTCACAGTAAAACAATTTCAACTTTTAACAGTTATCATGACGGTAGCTAAACGTATTATTGCAAAAGCGTGGAAAACGAAACAAATTCCGTTTGAAGATCTCCAAAACAAAGTGGATGGTTTCATGGCCATGTAAAAAATGTCTAGTATTCTATCAGACTCACATAAGCAATTTATTAAAATCTGGGAGCCATGGCTTGTGTATAGATATGGAGATGCCTATCCTACTTCTCTCCTATCTCTGTAACCTTAAACTAAAATAACACTATCATAGATATCGCCCACGGACAATTAATGGTTTTTCTGCCTGGTCGGATCCCCGAGTAAAAATCGTAAAAGTCTTAAAGTCATAGCTACTTACCCCGTCTATTGTATATAGTTCCAGTTATTTAGTTTTTAATGATAACAAAGTGAGGGATCCAGGGTGCCCCATATAGAACCCCCTGGCCCCCGACGGAAAAACCCAGACTACTTATTAAACTATGTTTACTACCTGTATCTCATCATAAGGCTTTGGTTCATTATGATATTGTAACTATGCTTGTATATACGGTGATATTTGGAAAGTAGCCTGTATGTCTTTTGCTTTTTCAAATAAAAAAATATATTGAAATTAAAAAAAAAAAAAAAAAAAAAAGGATATAGAATATGATAAGATATAGAATTATGGACTCCAAGGTTCCTATAGATCCTGCTAGAACATTTCAAGGGAAGTCCTGGCCAGTAACCATTACCAGCCATAAAGGTGAGGGTGCCCCAAGACAAGCCCCTTTTCCTGATCACCCCACTCCCCTTGCTCGTCACCTTGGCTGCATCCACCAATTTATTACGTCATACTGCTACTCATTAATTTAACAGGGTTGTTCACTTTAAGTATGATGCAGAGAGTAATATTCTGAGACAATTTGCAATTGGTCTTCATTTTTTTATTATTTGTAGTTTTTTTTTAGTTACTTCGTTTTCAGTTCAGGGGCTCTCCAGTCTGGAATTTCAGCAGTTTTTTGGTTGCTAGGGTTACCTTAGCAACCAGGGAGTAGTTTGGATGAGAGACCATTATATGAATATGAAAGGGCCTAACAATAATAAAAAATGTATAGCCCCCACAGAGCAATAGCTTTTGTCTGCCAGGGTCAGTGACCCCGTCAGTGACCCCCATTTGAAAACTGCAAAGAGTTTAAAGAAGAAGGCAAATACTTCAAAAACTAAACAAATAAATAATGAAGACCAATTGAAAAGTTGCTTAGAATAGGCCATTCTATAACATTCTAAAAGTTAACTTAAAGCTGAACTGCCTCTTTAATGTAGCTGCATTGCTATGGATAGGATTCCTGTGGTGCTGTATATGGGAGCTAAAGGAACAGTTTGCTTTGCAAGGATTAGTATAGGTAAAATCAGTCCTGGATTCCTGTAAAACCACCTCACAACGGAGAGACAGGTGTGGGGCAGAGACTGAATCTTTTGTAGCTGTAAGGGTTAATCTTGCTAGAAAATAATAGGCGAAGGGTGTCTGAGGTGGCAGGAATATGAATTCTACTGGGGCTTATGAGGGTACTGTTTACCTAGAGGGGTTAATATCGTGGTGGGCTTAAAAGGTTTTGGAAGTGCAGAAAAATAAGCCGACATAAGGGCTGGGCCTGTTAAGAGATGACAGAAAAAATAACTACTGGAGCTGAGTGTAAGGTTAGGGATGTAGCGAACTGTTCGCCGGAAGTTCGTGAACTTTCGGCGCATGTTCGCAATTTGGGTTCGCCTTAGCTGGCGACAAATTTTGACCTCTCACCCCAGAGTCAGCAGATACATGGCAGCCAATCAGGCAGCTCTCCCTCCTGGACCACCCCCCCAACCCTGGACCACTCCCTTCCATATATAAACCGAAGCCCAGCAGCCATTTTACATTCTGCCTGTGTGTGTTTGAAGAGATAGCATAGGGGAGAGTTGTGCAGGGATTTGAGGGAGAGTTTAGGTAGCTTTTCTGAGCCTGACTAGTGATCTACTTTCTACTGCTCTGTAGTAGCACATAGGGAGAGATTTGTGCAGGGATTTGAGGGAGAGTTTAGGTAGCTTTGCTAAGTCTGACTAGTGATCTACTTTCTACTGCTCTGTATGTAGCTGCTGTGGGCAGGCAGCTGTCCTGTGCTGATCATCAAGAGATAGCATAGGGGAGAGTTGTGCAGGGATTTGAGGGAGAGTTTAGGTAGCTTTGCTGAGTCTGACTAGTGATCTACTTTCTACTTCTCTGTAGTAGCACATAGGGAGTGATTTGTGCAGGGATTTGAGGGAGAGTTTAGGTAGCTTTGCTGAGTCTGACTAGTGATCTACTTTCTACTGCTCTGTAGTAGCACATAGGGAGAGATTTGTGCAGGGATTTGAGGGAGAGTTTAGGTAGCTTTGCTAAGTCTGACTAGTGATCTACTTTCTACTGCTCTGTATGTAGCTGCTGTGGGCAGGCAGCTGTCCTGTGCTGATCATCTGCTGTAACCCAATAGTCCTTGTAAGGACTGCTTTTATTTTCTGTTCTTTTCATTGTGTACTGCAGCTCCGTCTGTGTGTGTTGGAGACAGGTGTGCTGCTCCGAGTAGTGCACTAAGCACTAACCACCGTTTAACACAATTTTTTTTTATTTGTGTTTTTTTACTTTGCTACTGTAATTTATAGAGCCCAGTGCTATTAGTCTAGCTGTTTTGGGGACTGGTGTGCTGCTCCTAGTAGTTCACCACCAGCACCAACCAGAGATCACTTTTGTTTTATTATTATTATTATTATTTTTTTTTAAATCTTATTAGATATGTATATTAGATATATATATATATATATATATATATTAGCTATAGATATTTAGATATTTATTTAGACATTCTGTCTAAAAATAACAATAGTAATTCCGTGTCCAGAAACATCACCTGAGTGACGTTTTTCCACCAGCAATACTATATCCACTACTGTATACTTTGCCATTGCAGGCCTTGTTGTTGCCACTGTCTTTTTCAACCAAGTGCCACCTAGCTGTGTGAGCTTTTTCACATTCTGTCTAAAAATAACAATAATAATTCTGTGTCCAGAAACATCACCTGAGTGATATTTTTCCACCGGCAATACTATATCCACTACTGTATACTTTGTAATTGCAGACCTTGTTGTTGCCACTGTCTTTTTCAACCAAGTGCCACCTAGCTGTGTGAGCTTTTTCACATTCTGTCTAAAAATAACAATAATAATTCCGTGTCCAGAAACATCACCTGAGTGACGTTTTTCCACCGGCAATACTACATCCACTACTGTATACTTTGCCATTGCAGGCCTTGTTGTTGCCACTGTCTTTTTCAACCAAGTGCCACCTAGCTGTGTGAGCTTTTCACATTCTGTCTAAAAATAACAATAGTAATTCCGTGTCCAGAAACATCACCTGAGTGACGTTTTTCCACCGGCAATACTACATCCACTACTGTATACTTTGCCATTGCAGGCCTTGTTGTTGCCACTGTCTTTTTCAACCAAGTGCCAGCTAGCTGTGTGAGCTTTTTCACATTCTGTCTAAAAATAACAATAGTAATTCCGTGTCCAGAAACATCACCTGAGTGACGTTTTTCCACCGGCAATACTACATCCACTACTGTATACTTTGCCATTGCAGGCCTTGTTGTTGCCACTGTCTTTTTCAACCAAGTGCCACCTAGCTGTGTGAGCTTTTTCACATTCTGTCTAAATAACAATAATAGTTCCGTGTCCAGAAACATCACCCAAGTTGTTGTTGTTTTGTAAAAATAAAAAAAATGCCAGGCAAAGGCAGGCCGCCACGCAGAGGCACTAGGGGCCGTGCTGCTATGATATCCTGTGGCCCTAGGAAATCGACCAGTGTTCCGAAGGCACTTACCCTGAACTCCAAAAATGCTGAAGAGGTAGTTGACACAGTTACACAGCACACCCCATCCTCTACCGTTTCTAACTTTGCCACAACATCCTCATCCTCCTCTGCTATGGGCACCCCACATACCACTTCCTCCACCACCGCCGCCCCTTCTTCACTGTCAGAGGAGTTGTTTTCACATGAGTTTGTTGAACTGAGTGATGCGCAACCATTATTGCCAGAAGAAGATGAAGGAGATGAGGACGTTACACCAGATATCATAATTCAGGCAGGCAACACAACAGAGATGGACATAAGGTGTGATGAGGTCCCCGCTGCTGCTGTCTTCTGTGAGCTGTCAGAAGAAATTGATGCATCTGAGGAGAATGATGATGAGGAGATTGATGTTTTGTGGGTGCCCACAAGAAGAGAGCAAGAGGAGGATAGTTCAGATGGAGAGACGGAGAGTCAGAGAGGCAGGAGGAGAATAAAACTTAGAAGAAGCAGGGACAGCTTGCAGGGAACAGTAGGGCAACAACATGAATTGGCACCTGTGGTCAGCCAGCCAACGCACCCGCCAACTTCTACTGTTACTGCTAGAAAGCCCACATCAAAAGGCTCAGCAGTGTGGCATTTTTTTAATGTGTGTGCCTCTGACAAAAGCGCTGTAATTTGCAATGAGTGCAGTCAGAAACTGAGTCTTGGGAAGCCCAACACCCACTTAGGTACAACTGCTATGCGAAGGCACATGAACGCCAAACACAAAGCACTATGGGAGCAACACCTCAAAGGCAGCAGCCAAACTCTAAGCCACCCTCCTTCTGCTCCAGCATCTTACTGCTCTACCTCTGCTGTCCTTGACCCGTCTCAACCACCCTCCACTCCGCCTTCCACCTTGACCAGTTCCTGCTCATCCTGCCCCCAGCCAAGTTTCTGTGAGGGCCATGTTTGAGCGTAAGAAACCAATGCCTCCGAGTCATCCCCTTGCCCGGCGTCTGACAGCTGGATTGTCTGCACTCTTAGCCCGCCAGCTTTTACCATACCAGCTGGTGGACTCTGAGGCTTTCCACCAATTTGTAGCAATTGGGACACCGTAGTGGAAGGTACCCAGCCGCAATTTTTTTTCACAGAAGGGAATACCACACCTGTACCAGCATGTGCAGAGCCAAGTCACCGCATCTCTGTCATTTAGTGTTGGGGCAAAGGTCCATCTGACTACTGACACATGGTCCTCCAAGCATGGTCAGGGTAGGTATGTCACCTACACTGCCCACTGGGTGAACCTGGTGATGGCTGGGAATCAGGGAATGTGTGGTTCAACAACAGTGGAGTTGGTGTCACTGCCACGGGTTGCATGCGGGTCTGCCACCACCTCTACTCCTCCTTTGCTCTCTAACTCGTCTTCTAAGTCGTCTTCTAACTTGGCTTCTTCCTCGGCTTCTTCCTCCTCTGCTGTGTCCTCCTCCACACCTGTGCACCCCCAGCTCCCCCATAGGCTATTCGACGTGCCAGGTACGCCGTTGTCATGCTGTCTTGGGCATGACGTGCCTGGAAAGCAGAAACCATACCGGATCTGCACTCCTGTCATCTCTGCACTCACAGGCCGATCGGTGGCTGACCCCACATCAACTGAAAATCGGAAAAGTGGTGTGTGACAACGGAAGCAATCTGTTGGCAGCACTGAGACTGGGCAATTTAACACATGTGCCCTGCATGGCACATGTTCTAAATTTGATAGTCCAACGGTTTGTCTCGAAGTACCCAGGATTGCAGGACATTCTCAGGCAGTCCAGGAAGGTGTCTGGCCATTTCAGGCGTTCCTACACAGCCATGGCACGCCTTGCTGACATTCAGCGGCGGCACAACTTGCCAGTCAGGCGTTTAATTTGTGACAGCCAGACTCGCTGGAATTCCACGCTAACGATGTTTGAACGTCTGCTGCAACAACAAAGAGCCGTTAATGAATACCTATTTGAACTGGGTGGTAGGACTGGATCTGCAGAGCTGGGGATTTCTTTTCCCCGTTACTGGGTGCTTATGCACGACGCCTGCAGGCTGATGCGCCCTTTTGATGAGGTCACAAATATGGTTAGTCGCACCAAAGGCACCATCAGCGACCTAATACCCTTTGCTTTTTTTCTGGAGCGTGCCGTGCGACGAGTGACAGATGATGCTGTAGAACAGCGTGACCAGGAGCATGAAGAGCATGATTTCTGGGCGGAATCACCAGAATGATCCCAGGCACCTGCTGCAACGCAGGGAGAGGTGTCAGAAGTGGAGTCAGAGGAGGAAGGTGGCTTTGTGGAGGCGGAAGACCAACAGGAGCAGGCTTCCTGGGGGGCTTGTGGTCACCTTTTGGGGACCCCTGGTCTTGTATGTGGCTGGGGGGAGGAGACCGTGGTGGATGAGTCCTTGATAACGAGGAAGGGGAGATGGATACCTCTGCATCCAACCTTGTGAGAATGGGGTCTTTCATGCTGTCATGCCTGTTGAAGGACCCCCGTATCAAGAGGCTTAAGGAGAAGGACCTGTACTGGGTGGCAACGCTACTAGACCCTCGTTACAAGCATAAAGTGGCAGAAATGTTACCAACGTACCACAAGTCCGAAAGGATGCTGCATTTCCAAACCAGCCTGCAAAACATGTTGTACAATGCTTTTAAGGGTGATGTCACTCCACATTCCAGGGGCAGAGGTGCTGGTAATCCTCCCACGAGCACACCTGCAAGGACAATGCACTTTGGCCACTCTGTAACGTCAGACATGCAAAGTTTTTTCAGTCCAAGGCAGCGCTAGGACCCTTCTGGATCCACCCTCAGAGAACGCCTCGACCAGCAGGTAGCGGACTACCTGGCATTAACTGCAGATATTGACACTCTGAGGAGCGATGAACCCCTGGACTACTGGGTGCGCAGGCTTGATCTGTGGCCAGAGCTGTCACAATTTGCCATAAACCTGTTGTCTTGCCCCGCCTCAAGTGTCCTCTCAGAAAGGACCTTCAGTGCAGCAGGAAGACTTGTTCTGACTGCCCATGCAGCTGTCCTTCTCTGCACGCCGCTTGACACCACTCACAGCTGTCCTTTAGCGTCCTCCTCCGCCACTGTACAAACTAGGGTGCAAATCCTACTGGTTTCATTTTAAGCCAAACTTTTTGGACAGGTAAATCCTGAGTTTTTCTGTCTTCTGTGCTTGGTACGCTATCTTAGTTTTTTTAAAGGTTCTGCCATGGGAATTGTTGTGATACCATTTATCTAACATATTTTTTCTGTCTTTTGTGCTTGGTACGCTATCTTAGTTTTTTTAAAGGTTCTGCCTGGGGCATGGTTGTGATACCATTTATCTAACATATTTTTTCTGTCTTCTGTGCTTGGTACGCTATCTTAGTTTTTTTAAAGGTTCTGCCATGGGAATTGTTGTGATACCATTTATCTAACATATTTTTTCTGTCCTCTGGGCTTCAGTGGCTGCGACAACAAAAAACAAACTTTTTCAACATTTATCTAACATATTTTTTCTGTCCTCTCCTCTGTGCTTCAGTGGCTGCGACAAAAAAAAACATAATTTTTCAGGAATGTACACATTCCTGATTTTTCAGGGTTCTGCAACAGCGGCAAAATCGTATCTTTTATGGTCACCACAGGTGATCAATAAAGTAGGACAAAACTGGGCCCACACTGCAGAATCAGTGTTTTTTGGTTCACGTCACTGTACATTGAATTACCTCTGCCTGACCGTGCACGTGCGCACAAGCACGGTGACTGCTAAACACACCACTACAGAAATATTCCCACCGACAGGACGAACGTCCTGGAGGTGACAAGCAACTAGTAAAAACTATTATTCGCTCACTTGACGGTATCATTAAAGCTTTTTGCGTTTTTTTTCGTTGCAGTAAACGCAGCGTTTTGTCGACTTGATTGGCATGCAGACGCCAGACGTTTTAAAGCAGTTTATTACACAAGTTTAGGAATGTAGTGTGATTTGTGCCCTTTACAGCACAAAACGCAACGCTGTGTCAACAATGTATTTTTGAGAGACATTTTTGCCCTTGATCCCCCTCCAGCATGCCACTGTCCAGGTCGTGGCACCCTTTAATCAACTTTAAAATAAGTTTTCTGGCCAGAAATGGCTTTTCTAGGTTTTAAAGTTCGCCTTACCATTGAAGTCTATGGGGTTCGCAAAGTTCGCGAATGTTCGCACTTTTTGGCGAAAGTTTGCGAACGGGTTCGCAAACTTTTTTTGTGAGGTTCGCTACATCTCTATGTAAGGTACCTGTAAAGGTGGCCACACACAGTAAGATCCACGGACCTTCTCCCGACATTGGGCTAATTCCAGCAGGCATAGGTGTCATTGGACCAAGGACTCCTCCAATGAGCCAATGTGGTCCCCAATCCCAGGGTCGGACTGGGACACCGGAAAAAAAAGCCGGTGGGCCCTGGCGGCTAAGATCCAATCCCTGTTCCCCGGCCGCCGATGTCCTCCCTTGACGCGTCTCATGCGCACACAGGGGAGGACGTTGGGCAGGTAGCGGGGCCCCTGCAGGGGATTGGGGGGGGTGCGGCGGGGGGGCCCTGTGGTGAGTGTGGATGACACAGTTGGACCCTGTGGTGAGTGTGGATGACGCAGACACCTTCGGAGTCCGAACCTGTCCAATGCGATGGAAAATCAAACCTGCCCAATCGAGATGCCTAAATTTAGGCCAGGGATCAGTCGGGTAGGCCCATCGTTGGTGCCCATACACGGGCAGATAAGCCGATATTTGACTTAGCCCCGCCTGGCAACAGCTTTAATGAACAACCAAAACCCAACTCTTTCACTTAAATGTGCCAGCGTTGCCCACCTGTCCCATCTCTGCCCCAAACTGAGACACAATTCTTTTACCTTACTAACACAGTTTTATAGAAGAGTAACACAATTACTGCTAGAAGTAAAGCTACAGAGGAGAAAGAGTTATTACTGTGCCACTCGTGTGTATTCCAGTTTGTTAGATGCTATTATTCTCATCATTTAGTTATGAAGAATAGCCCCCAGTAATGTACAGAGGGGTAACAGCACAGAGTGGGATCCATTCTCTGCTTGCCAATAGCGTGCCAGGAATCAGCACCACTGCCAGATATTTGCAGGAATGGAAACTATCAGGCCCTGATTTGTGGAAATTAAATTTTTTTTTGCATACGGAGCAATGGGGACCTCTCCCCCACTGCTCCGTATGCGATTGTAAAGATCTGCGCATGCGCGATCGAGATTTTGCGCATACGCGGGGGGTGCCATGGATAGGGCGCAGCCTCAGGGCACCCGTCTTACAAATTCGGCCCTGGAAACTATATTAAACCCCAATGCTGCTCATATTCAGGCAAAAGAGGAAATTGCTGGTGCTGCTACTTTCATGGGATCCTCATTACTAGCCAGGCAGTGCAGTTTATATATGGCAGTACAAGCAGAAAAACAAGTGCTCGTGCCCTGGGCCAAGCAGAGATAGAGCACACAGCTTGTAGTTTTGGGACATGTTTTGGGGATACCTGCACCTTCTTCAAGCATCTTGGCAACACTAAAATAAAGTCTAAGCAAGCAGCATTCAGATGAATGAAGCATTCAGGTGCTCTGTGTGTGCTCCTTCCCATTAAAACTATGTACTATGTATATAAAACGTTGCCTTAAGGTGGATGCAGGGTACTGGGAGTTGTAGCACCAAAGCCACTGGACCTGCAGGACCATTCATGCGAGTTCCCCCATGCAAAGAAGGTTCCTGCACAGCAGCAGCGGAAGGCAACATAGGTTCAGCAGAACAAGATGGCGTCGGTAGGGCAAGATGTTACCCAACCTGCGTACCCACCCCATGTACAGCTTTGTTTGGGTAGTGCCATTGTACCCTGTGCAGGAGCTGAAGTCAGGGTTTTACTGTACTAATAATATTTCTCTTCTATTCATTTTCCTTTCTCTCTTTCAAACCACTATTGGGTTGCTAGGGTAAATTGGACCTAGCAACTAGCTAGTTGCTAAAATACCAAGCCGCAATACTGAACAAAATGCTAAATAACACGAAAGCTAGAAAATAAAGACTAACTGCAAACTGTTTTGGAATATCACTGTGTACATCACACTAAAAGCTTATTTAGAGTTCAACTTCCCCCTTAATAACAGTGGAACAAATCTAAAAGCAAAACCAAGAATGCAGTAGGGGTCCTTTATACGCATAACTGCGGCATGCAAAGTGCCATATTAGGCACAAGCCACCATGTTGTATTTTAGCCCAAATGCAGCATTTTTCGCCCCTTCAATTCCACATGACTGAGCCGGAGAGGTGGTGATGCGCCTGACACAACTGCCACCCAATGGTGCCACCGACCTTCTGGAGAAAGCAGGTATATGCTCAAACTGAGGTGCAAGTCCCTCTAACGTGCCAGGCTAAAGGGAAGTGCTGTGCTCCTACAGGGTAGGGTACCACTGGAACCAGTAGCCAATACTTATAGCTGAATGTGTAACTATTACTTTTATCAGTCTGAATCCCCTAAATATGAATGGCAGCGCCATAGGGCCACCGAACAGTTTGATGCCCAGTGTGCAAAGAATTACCAAAGTATCCGGCCTATAGAGACACTAACATCACAATAGCACATACAAATTCCCACAGGGCACTTCAGCTACTGCTAAATCAATACATTTACTGCATTTCATGCAGGGTAACATCACAAAAAAAACATTTAATCAAGAAAACCATACATATTTGAAAAACATACATTTAGATGAAAAATGGGTAAAAACAGGCCCAGGTTTGTGGAGAGGCCACAAAGGCTTGGGTCTAGGGTGGCATAAATTTAGGGGCAGCGTGCCGCCCAGCCGCAAGTAAAATTTGCTCACATACAGAGCTCTGTATGTTAGCGAAAAGGGGCGGAGAATGGAGCGGCCTCTGGGTGCCCGAAACTGAAATCCAGCGCTGGGTAAAAATGTCTTTCTATTCAAAACTACCGAGTCGCAAATCATTCCTAAAATAAGTGCTTTTAATGAAATATCTGAAAATTGGCTGAAAGTTTGTATTTTACAGCATTCTGTAATTAGGTACCAAGATAAAGCATCTAAATATGAATTTTACATCCAAACCAATCACCCAGTCATCGTGACACCCTACAAAGCATGGCAAAAGACACTAAACTTATACAAACTGGGGGCGTGGCCGGATGACGTGCTGGAAGGACGCAGGTTCTTGACTCTCCCGCCACAGGCAAACTGAAGCGTTAATATAAGCGTTACCTCAGACTTACAAAGATGGGGAAACATCACAAAAAGATAGAGCAACCTGCACAGACTTCTGCACAGAGCTCCCAGGGCACTATGTCCCCGTTTTTGGGTAAGAAAACCTCTCACAGACCTGACGCTCGCGAATCCAAGATGGCGGAGGATAGGGCCCGAAGCCCCAGCCCCACGGGATCCTCAGCTTCAGGCTACAGTTCCACTTCTGCTCCTGTGGACTTAAGGTCCATACTTGCTGCGCTCCCGACTAAGGAGGATCTCCGAGCAATGGCTAAAACGCTACAAGAATCGCACAAAGCTGACTTCGCAGAGATCAAAACGGAACTAAGGGCCATAGGTGAAGCACACAGCAAACTTGACATCAGGCTGGAGAAAACGGAACGCTCGCACAACCAAATACTGTAATTAACAGAATCAAAGATCACCACAGATTTATCTACCTGCTACGAAAACACATGGAAGACCTGGACAATAGGGGCCGACGCAACAACCTTAGGATTCGCAGCATCCCTGAAACGGTCTCCCCTACGGAACTTCGCCAAACGGTGAGCGCACTTTTCAATACAATTCTGGGCAAAGACCCCGCTACCCCATTAGAATTGGACAGAGTCCACTGATCACTCGGAACTCTTAGAGCTAGAACCGAACAGCCTAGAGACGTGATTTGTTGTGTACACAAATTTAACATAAAGGAAGATATATTAAGAGCACTACGCAATGTGGAGCGTTATAAATATCAAGACTATGAAGTCGCGGTGTACCAAGACCTTGCTTGGCTAACAATACAACAGCGCCGAGCCCTAAGACCCCTCACCACTGCCCTGAGAGCTAAAAGCATAGCTTACAGATGGGGCTTCCCGTTTGCTCTAACCGCAGTAAAAGAGGGTAAACAGTACACACTGAAGGAGCCTGAAGGAACAGATGAATTCTGCCACTTCCTAGGCCTCCCCACAATTGACCTCAAGGAATGGAGGGACTTAGCCTACAACGGGGACCCGCTGGAGGCCCTGGAGACACAGCACTGGGAGGGCAAAGGCAGGAAGAATAAAGTTCTCCACCCAAATACCCCAGAACGCACAGATTAAGACTCCGGTTCACAGATACGACTATAACGAACTACTGACTGACTTTTATGGACAACATAATTAAAATCAGAGACAATGCTCGTAAACATTATTACGACAGACACAATGCCGTTCCACCCTCAGAGAAACACCTAAACCTTTTAATAAAGTAAGATGTAAGTAAGAGAGAAGAACAGCAGATCGAGGAACAAGAGAAGGAGAGGGAGATGAGAAGGAGAAAACAATAAAATCAAACAGACAAAGGGAGATACCCCCCCTTCTTTTTTTTTTTTTCTCTTTCCCAGCACCCGCA
This sequence comes from Xenopus tropicalis, assembly GCF_000004195.4. Taxonomy (NCBI): domain Eukaryota; kingdom Metazoa; phylum Chordata; class Amphibia; order Anura; family Pipidae; genus Xenopus; species Xenopus tropicalis. The sequence goes on along the minus strand of NC_030684.2, from coordinate 21,609,886 downwards.
ACCATATCTTTTTAACTTCTACAATCTACGCTCAAGATACCACCTATATGATCACTCAGGCTTCCACAACTACAGCCTGCTATTATTATGACCACCGATCGCCTATCCAGGGGGCCCTCTCCCCCCGACCCAACACAGACTACAGATGTATAGAAAGGGGCTTCCACATTGTGAATTCTGCGGAATGGAGACAACGCGTACTAGAGATTGCGCTACCTCCACATGCCACATCTTACACTGCTTATCCCATCCAGCCCTACCCAAACCACCTTTCACCAGCCGGCATCAGGACATACAACCATCACAGCCAAACAGCAAACGTGCTATACGGACATTAATAACCGGCAATAATAATTTACTACTACGGATGAGATAACTGAGGCAACTAATATAAAGGGCCGAGCCTAGAGGAGACGAGAGATGGCAGAGATGAAAAGAGGGCCAAAAAGAGAGGCCTCCGCAACCCTTGCTTAAGGTATCTCCCTCCTGGACACTCCGGCTTCCAGTACCACAGTCATTGACTGTTCACTTACGGGTCTCTCTCCCCCTCAATCCAATGCGGATCACAGACATAGACTCCCATATTGCGGACATCGCAGAATGCGGACACCCTGGTCTAGAGATCATTCTGCTTTCATACGCCGCATCCCACACAGCTTCAATCTACCCAGCCTTATCCATTTATCTGCTCACCGACCGGCAACTGGACTTGTAATTATAAGGACTCACCAACAAGCGATCTAGCTTCTATGCACCATATAGACAGTAACAATTGGCAATGATAACCTACTATTGGGTTGTTGTGGGTTTTTTCTTTTTTTTTTTTTATATATCTCCCTTTTTTTCTCCCCCCTCCCTTACCAAGATAAACCCCTCTCCCCCTTCAGACAGACCCAATTCAGGACTCTATATTCTTAACCATCCCACTAGAAATAAGTCAACCATCACCCCCATGTTAATAATAACTTACCCTCTGGGCAAACGCCCTATATTACTCTCGATGCCTGAGGGCGGGAGCCATGCTACCATGACCCTGCAGCGACAACCCCAATTGGGAATATCACGGACGTGACAGGGGAACAAGTCACACCCAGTGTTTGGTCAATACCCCTTACATGTACAGACTCTATTATTTACTACTATGTTATTTGGTTATAAAGTTATACTCTTTTTTTTCTCCTTTCATTTTTCTGTCCTGTCAGGGAACCCTACCGAATATCTACACGTACAATGTTAGCACGCATGGGAGCGGAGATATCACCTGGAACACCCGCACCATAACCTAACCTATGACGGACATACGAATTGGATCCATCAACGCGAAAGGCCTCAATACGGCCAGCAAAAGGTACAGTCTTGCACGAGACATGAGACGCCTTAAGGTACAAATTATGTGAATTCAAGAAACACACTTTAAGAAAAACCAAACACCACTCCTCAGATTTAGAGGCTTCGCCACCGCAGCCATTAGTGTACCATATATCAATAAATCCAGAGGGGTAATGATAGTAGAGTTCGAAGAGGGCACACTTATTCTAGGAGGCGACCTTAACATTACTTTGGAACCAATACTTGATTCCTCTACCGGACGCTCTAGTATACCCTATAGAAAAATATAGAGGCATTTAAAAAATTACTTAGATCCCACACTTTAATAGACACATGGCGCCTCACCAACCCCACGTCACGCGATTATACATTCTATTCACACCCACACAATATCTATAGCAGACTAGATTATATTTTCATCCGCCACTCCGACGTCGGTCTTCTGAAAAGAGCCGGCATCGACGTGATTTCTTGGTTAGATCATGCCCCTGTCACCTGCACACTCCTCCGCAAAACACCCCATTACCGGCCACCAACCTGGAAGCTGAATGAATCTCTTCTTAGAGACATCACAACCAAAAAAGACCTAATTCATAAAATACGACAGTACTTCCAGGAAAACAAAACTGAAAATATAGACCCTTGGGTAGTCTGGATGGCCCACAAATGTGTTATCAGAGGGGAACTAATTAAAATAGGCACCAGAAAAAAGAAGGAACAAAATGCCAAACTACAACAATTATTAGCTAATATACAACTCCTAGAAACACAACACAAACTCTCCAAACTCTCACACATCCTAGATACACCTATTCATCATTCTTAGCCAAGGCTATAGAGTTTAATAAAAAATTATTCTTTGAACACGGTAATAAATGTGGCCGGCTACTAGCAGCAGCTTTAAGGAAAAAACAACTGAGAAACCATATTACTAAATTAAGATCAGCCAATGGGTCCACAGTTGAGACCTCCTTGGAAATAGCCGAAGGGTTCCGCCAATATTACACAAAACTATACCAGCTTCCCGTCTCCAACCTCCCACCTGATAAAGTCTCACAAAGAAAACAACTCTGCAATTTGTACATTCAGGATTCCAAAATACCCAATATACCACATGATGTTAAAACTATTCTAGAATCTCCAATGACCACAGAGGAATTCCTACATGCAATTAAGACCTCAAAATCCGGGAAAGCCCCGGGCCCTGACAGGTTCTCAATCCCATACTACAAGGAATTTGGGGAACACATCATACCACACTTAGTAGTAGCATCTAACTCCATTACATCAGATAAGAATATACCTCAAGAGGCCCTAGAAGCCCACATTGTACTGATACACAAAAAAGGCAAAGACCCTCTCGACCCAGGGGGCTACAGACCGATTTCCCTACTAAATGTCGACACGAAACTATATGCAAAAGTCCTTGCCAATAGGCTTAACCAAATAATAACAGATCTTATATCCCCAGAACAAGTAGGATTCATTCCCGGCCGAGAAGCCAGAGACAACACTAATAGATTATTCAGCATTATTCACCAATGCAAAAAGCGGTCCATCCCTGCCATGCTCCTCTCCACTGACGCGGAGAAGGCGTTTGACAGGGTGGACTGGACCTTCCTCAAAAGCTCTTTAGCCGGCATTAACCTAGGCCCCCAAATGCAATCCTGGATCTCAACACTATATACATCCCCCACAGCCAAACTACGAATAAACGGGGAACTCTCCCTGCCATTCCAAATACAGAATGGGACCCGCCAGGGCTGCTCACTCTCTCCGCTCCTATTTGTGTTATCGATAGAAAGTTTTTTGTCCAGAATTAGGAACAACATAGATATAAGCGGTATAAAAATAGGAAATAGTGTCAGAACTAGCCGGAAGCGTCACTGGAAGAACTCGCAGAGGAAGGACCTCTCCTACACCTCCCACTAAGGCCGGGTCAGAAAGTCAATAAAGCAATCAGCAGGCGGACGACCAGGACGACCAGGACGACAAGGAAACGATCACTTCGCAATGATTGTAGGCCTTTGGCGTCCTTTTGAGCGCAATGCGCATGCGCCGGCATCAGGTACCTGGTCGTCCGCCTGGGTCTAAGGTAGGCGCGCGTCCAGTCGCCGGTGCGCGTTCTGTCGCCCGTGCGCGCTCCGTCGCCCGTGCGCGCTCCGTCGCCCGCGCGCGCTCCGTCGCCCGCGCGCGTCTTGACGCCGGCGTTCGTCTTGAACGTCTCAAGACGAACGCCGGCGTGCATCCTGACGCTGGTGCAAGACGCGCGCGGGCGATGGAGCGTGCGCGGGCGACGGAGCGCGCGCGGGCGACAGAACGCGCACCAGCGACCGGGCGCGCAACTACCTTAGACCCAGGCGGACGACCAGGTACCTGACATTGCCCCCTCCAAAGGCGCGGCCTCCGGACACGCCCTGACGCAGGTTTTCCAGGAAACTTCTTATGGAAGGCTCGAATCAATTGAGGAGCATGAACATTGGTTGAAGATTCCCAGGAATTATCCTCAGGAGTATAGCCCTTCCACTGGACCAAATACTGTAAGCGACCTCTTCGATACCTGGAATCGAGGATCGCCTGGACTTCGAATTCCTCAAAACCCTGTACTGTCACTGGCTTGGGAGGTGTCCCTATACGATCCGGAAACGGATTCTCCACCACTTTCTTTAGTAGAGAGACGTGGAACACAGGATGTATCCGAAGATTAGCGGGTAACCTCAATTTAAAGGTAATAGGGTTAATTTGAGTCCATAGATATTCCGTCCGATGAAATGATGAAACCTAGGAACTCTATAGAAGACTTTTCGAATTCACACTTCTCCAGTTTGGCGAAAAGTTTGTGTGCACGTAACCGGGAGAAGACTTGCTTGACATGGCGTCGATGTTCCTTCACCGAAGATGAAAAGATTAAGATATCATCTAGATAAATAATAACGAAAAGATCCAAAAAGTCTCTAAAAATGTCATTTGCAAAGTGTTGGAATGTCGCTGGGGCGTTGCATAGCCCGAAAGGCATCACAAGGTATTCATAGTGTCCATATCGGGTACGAAAGGCTGTTTTCCACTCATCTCCTTGTCGAATGCGGACCAAATTGTATGCCCCCCGAAGGTCTAATTTAGTGAATAGGGAGGTGTCCCTATACGACCCGGAAACGGATTCTCCACCACTTTCTTTAGTAGAGAGACGTGGAACACAGGATGGATCCGAAGATTAGCGGGTAACCTCAATTTAAAGGTAATAGGGTTAATTTGCTCCAAGATTGGGAAGGGACCCATGAACCTCTGGCCCAACTTCTTGGAGGGACACGATAACTTAAGGTTACGAGTGGATAACCAAACGAGATCACCCAGCTTTAATTCATTTTAAATTTAATTTAATTCTTTTGAGCCTCCCGTAAAGTCTGCTGAAGCAAATCAAAATTATGCCTCAAGAACGAAAGTCTGTCTTGAGCTGCAGGAACCGAAACCTCTGCTAGGCCTGGCAGAGAAGTAATGTGAAACCCATAATTGGAGAAAAAGGGAGTCTGTTTGGAGGAGTTATGTACCGCATTATTGTAAGAAAATTCCGCTAAGGGTAAGAGCGCCGACCAATCTTCCTGAGAATAGGAAGAAAAACATCTTATATATTGTTCCAAAGTCTGATTGGTACGCTCCGTCTGTCCATTCGTTTGAGGATGGAATGCAGAGGACAAGGCGAGCCCAATATGGAGCCCCTGGCACAACGACCTCCAGAAGCGAGACGTAAACTGCGACCCTCGATCAGACACTATCTCCCTGGGTAAGCCGTGGAGCCGAAAGATTTCTCTAATAAATACTTCCGCTGTTGTGGCTGCAGATGGTAACCCCGCCAAAGGTATAAAGTGAGCCATTTTGGTAAGTCCATCAACCACCACCATGATTGTATTAAAACCTGCAGACTTGGGCAGATCCACAATAAAGTCCATGGAAATTCTCTCCCAGGGTTTCTCAGGTACCGGGAGAGGCCGAAGTAACCCCATCGGTCGAGAGTGTGTATCCTTGAATCTGGCAAATGTTTGACAGGAAGTAACATATTTCATGCAATCCCTTGACATGCTGGGCCAAAAAAAAATTCTTTTGGCAAGTTCTAGTGTCTTGCGAACCCCCAGATGGCCGGAAACAGGATGGTCATGGACAAACCTGAGTACCTTGAGGCGCAGGCCCTCAGGGACGAAAATTTTGTTATGAGTCATGAGGTAATTACCCCGACGGTCAATATGTGCCGGTAAATTGTCCACAGACTTGGAGGCGTTCTGGATCTTGTCAAGCAGATCAGCTTGGAGAAGGAAAAAATTGGAGGCATGGAGAACAGTGCTAGCGGCAGAATCACTCTCGGGTGCAGAAAACAGGCGAGATAACGCGTCCGCCTTGCCATTTTTGGATCCCGGTCTGAAGGTAACGTGGAAGTTAAACCTAGAAAAGAAGAGTGCCCATCTGGCCTGACGAGGTCGGAGTCTCTTTGCTGAGCGTAAGTATTCCAAGTTCTTGTGATCAGAGAAAACTAAAATAGGGTGAGCCGCCCCCTCCAACAGGTGTCGCCATTCCTGGAATGCAGATTTAATCGCAAGTAATTCTCTGTCTCCCACATCGTAATTTTGCTCAGAGGATGATAACTTTTTGGAAAAGAATGTGATAGGATGGAGCAGGCTCTGTACATCGTTTCTTTGCGACAGTACGGCTCCGATGGCATACTCTGAAGCGTCCACCTCTAGAACAAACGGTCATGTAGGATCCGGATGTTTTAGAATGGGAGCAGAAGTAAAACGATTTTTGAGATCCAAAAAAGCCTGCTGATACTCAGAAGTCCAGCAAAATTTCTTTAATGAGCTGGTAAGGGAAGTGATAGGGGCGATTATCTTGGAAAAATTCTTGATGAACTTTCGGTAGAAATTGGCGAAGCCCACGAATCTTTGCACAGCCTTACGACTGTTAGGAACAGGCCAATCTAATACAGCAGAGACTTTACAAGAGTCCATAGATATTCCGTCCGATGAAATGATGAAACCTAGGAACTCTATAGAAGACTTTTCGAATTCACACTTCTCCAGTTTGGCGAAAAGTTTGTGTGCACGTAACCGGGAGAAGACTTGCTTGACATGGCGTCGATGTTCCTTCACCGAAGATGAAAAGATTAAGATATCATCTTGATAAATAATAACGAAAAGATCCAAAAAGTCTCTAAAAATGTCATTTGCAAAGTGTTGGAATGTCGCTGGGGCGTTGCATAGCCCGAAAGGCATCACAAGGTATTCATAGTGTCCATATCGGGTACGAAAGGCTGTTTTCCACTCATCTCCTTGTCGAATGCGGACCAAATTGTATGCCCCCCGAAGGTCTAATTTAGTGAATACACGTGCTGAGCGTAATCTTATAAACAGTTCCGAGATGAGGGGTAACGGATATCGGTTCTTAATGGTTACTTTGTTCAAATCTCGGTAGTCAATGCAAGGGCGTAAGGAATGATCCTTCTTCTCTACAAAGAAAATACCTGCCCCAGCAGGAGAGGTAGATGGACGAATAAATCCCTTCTTGAGATTTTCCTCAATGTAGTCCTTGAGAACTTTAAGTTCGGGTTCGGAGAGAGGGTAAATCCGTCCGAATGGGATCGCCGCTCCGGGGAGGAGATCCACCGGACAGTCATATATCCGATGCGGAGGAAGTACATCAGCCGCTTTTTCATCAAAGACATCTAAGAATTCATGGTAGGGTTCCGGAACGAGTTTGAGTCGAGGATGAGAGGTTGATGAGAGGGTTATGAGCTTTCAACCACGGAAACCCCAAAATGAGAGGATACAGGGGGGAAGAAACCACGTCAAACGATAGGGTCTCGGTATGCTGTTGAATTTTTATTAACAAAGGAATAGTCTCGAAAATAACTGGACCAGAAGAAATATTAGATCCGAAATATTCATCATCAGTGGGCAGGATCTGGGTCTTAAAGGAATGTCATGAGAATGAGCGAAGTCTCGATCGATAAAGCACCCGCATGCCCCGGAGTCAATCAATGCAGGGATCTGAAGCGTCTTTTTTGACCACTGTAAAATAGTAATAACTGACATGAGAGATAGTCCATCAACTGCTTCCGCACTAAGAAGAACGGGTACAGATCTCTTACTTGTGGGTCGCACCGGGCATGCGCGAAGAAGATGACCAGAGGCACCACAATAAAGGCACAAGTTCAGACGATGTCTGCGTAGCCTCTCTTCGGGAGTCAGAGGGGAACGAATGAGCCCGATTTGCATAGGCTCAGCAGCCCCAGACGATGAAGAGGCAGTGGCAGATGGGGCCAAGGGGGGTTTAGGAAATAGAGGTGCTTTAGGGAGCAGCCAACTAGGTTGAAATGTCCCAGACTTTTCCAGCCTCCTCTCCCTCAAACGTCGGTCTATCTGGACCACGACATCAATGAGAGAATCAAAATCTTCAGGGATCCCAACTCGGGCTAGCTCGTCCTTTAGACTTTCGGACAACCCAATTCTGAATTGATGCTTCAGTGCCGCTTGATTCCATCGGGTATCTGCAGCGTGGCTACGGAAGTCAGTAACATATTCCTCGACTGGCCGTTTACCCTGGGACAAAGATCTGAGTGCAGCTTCTGCCGAGGCCTCCCTTTGCGGGTCATCGTATAGTACCGCCATCGCCTGGAAGAAAGCAGCAGAGTCACTAAACAACGGACTTTGTTGTTCCAGAAGACGATGAGCCCAAGTCTGTGGCTCCCCAGACAAGAGCGAGATAGCGAACCCCACCTTAGACTGTTCAGTCACATAAACGTGAGGATTAAGTGTGAATTCCAGCTTGCAGCTATTCATAAAAGCCCGGAACTTCTTGCGATCTCCCAAGAAACGCTCCGGCAGGGAGAGTTTAAGCTTGGCAATTGGCGGCTGGGCAGCAACAGGTGGGGGCGCTGCAGGAGCATCGGCAGGATCCCTTGGCAAGGGCTGTAACTGGGCTTGAACTTCTTGAAAGCCTGCCTGTAGTTCTTGTACCGCTCGAGTGATTGTCGCCATCTGCTGGGTAAGGAGCTGCATAGCAGAGATTTCCTCAGATTCTTCCATACTGGCGAAGTGATACTGTCAGGACTAGCCGGAAGCGTCACTGGAAGAACTCGCAGAGGAAGGACCTCTCCTACACCTCCCACTAAGGAACACAGCCACTGAGGATGGAACAGGACTTGAACCAAGTGGAGGAGTGGCAGGAGTGCCGAACCGGAACGTAAAAACAAAATCGGAAGGCAATAGCAAGGTCGGACAGGCAAGAGGTTGGTACAGGCAGCAGGTTTCAGGATCGAGAGTCAGGCCGGGTCAGAAAGTCAATAAAGCAATCAGCAGGAACAAGCTTGGCGTCTTTCACAAGGAAACGATCACTTCGCAATGATTGTAGGCCTTTGGCATCCTTTTGAGTGCAATGCGCATGCGCCGACGTCAGGACGCACGCCGGCGTCAAGTCGCACGCCGGCGTCAAGATGCGCGCGGGCGACGGAGCGTGCGCGGGCGACGGAGCGCGCGCGGGCGCCAGAACGCGCGATAGGTCAATTTAACAAAATCGGTAGCCCAGAACCTATCTATTCCATCTGCGGAATTCGAGGATGTGATGCATAACTTCCCCATTAAAACATCCCATTCCTTTTTTACTTACCTAGGCATAAAGATATACCCAGATATAAAATCCTCCATAGACAAAAATTACAGCGATTTCCTAAACTCCATCAAACACGACTTACAAACCTGGTCTAAGACAACTCTATCCTGGATAGGACACATTAACTCCCTCAAGATTAATGTTTTACCTCGATTTTTATATATCTCCCAGGCCATCCCTTACCCCCCCCTAAAAACACCCTTCGCACCTTGAACACATTAACTAAAACATTCATATGGAATAACAAAAACCCGAGATTAGCCAGGACCACTAATTAGATGGTGGACTCAGCCTTCCAGACTGGGAAGGGTATCACAAAGCAACCATCATAAACAGGTGCCTAGATTGGTCCTTTCATAGATCCTCTAAACTATGGATTCGAATAGAACAGGAGTCATCAGTCACCCCATTATGGGCTACCCCGTGGTTATCTTCCGCTCACAGGGTATACAAAGATAAGACAGACATTAAATTAAAATATACTTTAGATACCTGGGATGCTCTAGTTAAGACAGGAAAATGGAACAACACACCTACAATACTCCTCCCTATTTTCGGTAACCCTGCATTCACCCCTGGACCTAGATAACTACAAGAGATGGAAACTGGAACTACACTCAGGTGCAAGCTTCTTTTATAAACAAGCCCACTTAAAAACCATAGAGGACCTGTTAGGCAACTCCACTCCCTCTGATTTACACAGATTCAAATATCGCCAGATTAGACATTTTATACACTCAATCTTCCCCCCACATAAACCAAAACCAGAACTAACGGACATAGAGCAAATATGGGCCAACGATAAGGCCCCTAAAAAAGCAATCTCTCTCCTATACAAACAGATCCTGGCCCTAAGACCATACCCAGAAACATATCTTAAGGAAAAATGGGAAAAGGACCTCAATAGCAATATAGACGAAACTCAATGGCTCAAAATTATATGCTTAGCTCATACATCCTCCCAATGCACTCAATTATAAAATACTTACCAAATGGTACAGATACCCCACAAAACTCAATACAATATATAGTGCTGTATCCCCAAACTGCTGGAGATGCGGAAACCACCCTGGCACTCTCATACACATATTCTGGAGCTGCCCGGCCCTCACCTCATACTGGTCCACAATACGGGATACCATCAAAACAATCACAGATATCGAAGTTAGGGACGCACCACTATCAACTCTCCTTCACGACACTTCCACCCCAACTAAAACATACAGAAATTCCTTAGTTCCAATACTGTTAGATATGGCTAAAGCTATTATCCCAACCAAGTGGAGAACTTCTATTAGCCCCCCAATCAGAGAGTGGCTGCACAAAGTGGCTGAGATTCACAGGTTTGAGGAGTTAAAACTTAATTCTGCAGTAGACTAACAGAAATTTATCACTAAATGGTTCCACTGGAGAGAATTCGTAAACTCAGATCCCTATAGACGGCTCTGTCTCATGTAAGATTCTAATCAAACAATGCTCCCCGTCCCATAACTGGAATACTTATTTATTCTTGAGCCAGGTGTGGGCCCCGGGTGGACCTCCGACCCCAGGTAAGAATCTCCACTGCTCTTTGTATTTTGAACAACCCACTTTGCGAAACTGCAGATATAGACCCAGGTCTACTTTCATGCCCAAATAATAACATGCGGATACTGTACTGAACCTAATCCCACAGGTGTCCCTGACAGGACTCTCTTTTCCTCCCTCTCCACTTACCCTCCCCCCCCAACCCAGTTTGATATGCTCAACCCCCTCCCTTCCCACCCTTCTTACCCGATCTTCTTTCCTCCTATCTGTCTATATTCCCCATTATTATTGAATACCTTATCTGAAAGAAGGTCCACTACCACATGGTATCCAGATGCTTTATAACCTCACAATAAGAAGAGGACTACGCAATACCATCTCAGAATACGATATCTGAGATTCACACCTCAGCAAATGTGTAAAACCACCAGACTGACTTTACTATATCGTCATAATATTGTTCCAGACACATACTTGAAATGTTAGCCATTTACCTGTGCTAACCATGTGTATAGATGGACCGCTTGTTAATGCAAAAAACAATAAAAAAATTTGAATTTAAAAAAAAAAACTTATACAAACTGAAATCTCCAATCCTATCTCCGGGCCTGCCATTGTGGGGAAACTTCTACTTACCCAACTTCCAACAAATTGCCCCATACCGAGTGTGGCCTCACTGGGGCATACGCACACTGGGAGATGTGACCAATGCTGGGTCCCTGCTACCTAGAAACCAGATCAGACATACAGACACAGGAGAGCTGCTACCCTGGTTCTCATACTTACAACTCCAACAGGCCCTCCGACACCAATTCCAAAGGACCATAGTTCCCTTTATGCTCACTAGGCTTGAAACTACCCTCCAAAACCCGTCCTCCAAAAAGCTGATCACCACACTATACTCCCTGCTCCTCTCTACCTTCCAATCTCCCTTTCTCACAGCTCAAAAAGCCTGGTGCCAAGACATACCAGAGCTGGACAGTGAAGATTCGGAGGAAGTGACAGACAGGGCCTATGACTATCTGATCTCTACAAGAGACAGATTAATCCAGTTCAAAATTATACATAGACTCCATCTGACCCCATTACGACTATATCGTATGGGAATCCGCAACTCTTCCCAGTGCCCTAAATGTGGTGCCCCAGAGGCCAACTACTTTCACTTAATGTGGTCTTGCCCACAAATACATCACTTTTGGAATCAGGTCCTAGACCACATCCAAAACACAACATCCCTACCTAAAATACTCAATCCCAAGGTTTGCCTACTTGGCATTGTGGACGACATTACCCCCAAATCAGCATCGCGCATCCTCTACAGAACACTACTGTTTTATGCCAGGAAAACTATCCTCTTTCAATGGATGGCACACTCTCCCCCAACAATTGCCAGCTGGCTCAATCTACTTAAAACCCTTCTGCCACTGATACAACTCACCTATATAGCAAGAGGATGCCCTCAAAAATATGACAAGGTATGGGGTACATGGGTTGAAGCCATGGAATAATGCCATATGGGCCTCCCTGGGAATTTGAACCTCCACTGGTAATCCCAAATCCTCCCCTTCTTAACAGGAATCTGAACATTATTTTGAGTAGGATATTACTGATTATCTAACCCAATGTACCGGATACATCCTGGCATGAAAATAACAGGCTTGTAGAACCAATGTCAATGTTTTATGTTGTTTCATGTTACAAATGAATAAATAAACTCCTTTGAAAAAAAATATGAATTTTACGGCTGTACTGAACATTTTGCTGCCCATGCTTGATGCATATGATTACCAAAGTATCTGTTCTATAGGGGATCCAAAATCACAAGTTGTTCCACAGGTCACTGCAGCTACTGCAAAATCAATACATTTACTAAATTTTATGTGGAGTAAAACTACAAAATATACATTTACCTTAGAAACTATCCGAAATGAGTACTCAAAACTACTGAGTCGCATGTTTTCCTAAATGTAATGGTTTTCATAAAAAACTGCCTTTACAGCACCCTGTCTCCATACAGTTTGTCATTAGGTAACAAGGATAAAAGACCCTAAATATAAACACCAGGGGTTTACCTAAGAGTTTGATGCCCAAACACTTGGTCCTCTGCTGTTCTCCCTGTAGACTCTCTCTAGAAGACCTTATTTCTTTTTTGGTCTTAAATATCACTTATATGCAGATGACATCCAAATATATTTAGACACCCCTGCACTAACCTCTGATGTTGAAACCCGGCTTGCCAACTGCCTCCTGGCTATCTCCTCCTGGATGAACCAACAACCACCTCAAACTTAACCTAGCTAAAACAGAGCCTTGGGGTCGTCTTTGACCAGTCCCTCTCCTTCTCTAACCATATTAATTACACTGCAAAAACCTGCCGCTTTTTCCTCCACAATATTGCCAAGATAAGCCCCTTTCTTTCGCAAGTAACAGCTAAAACACTAATCCATGCCCTTATCCTTTCCTGCTTAGATTACTGCAATCTCCTACTAACCGGCCTCCCAGACTCCCACCTCTCTCCCTTACAATCAGTCTTACACTCTGCTGCCAGGATCCTCCTGCTCTCTCCTAAGAGGGAACCTGCTCAGCCTCACTTGAGCTCTCTAGCATGGCTGCCTGTTAAGCAAAGGATAGCTTCCAAAATCCTTCTGCTAACATTTCAAGCCCTTCACTCCTCTGCTCCTCACTACATTTATTCACTGGTCTCTCTGCACGTTCCTGGTCGTCTCCTTCGCTCCTCTCAGAGCCTCCGTCTTTTTACACCATCCACACCCACTGCGCTCTCTCGTCTTAAACCTTTCTATCTCGCTGCCCCTTACCTCTGGAACTCTATCCCTGAATCTCTCCATAGGGAACACTCACCCACTCTCTTTAAGATAAAACTCAGATGTTACCTTCTCGAGCACTAAAACATTATTTTGCCCAGTCCTGCACTTAAGTGCAAATGCCCATACCTAGTGCACTTTTACCTTCCAATTTGTGCCTGTATGTTACCCAACCACTTAGATTGTAAGCTCTATGGGACAGGGACCTCCTTCCTACTGTGTCTCATACCACATGGCACTTATTCCCTGTGTATTTATACTTAGTTATTGTATTTATTATAACACTTGTCCTCCCTGTGTGTAATTCTGTATATTGTAAGATTGTACAGCGCTGCGTACCCTTGTGGCGCTTTATAAATAAAGTTATACATACATACAATGTGCATAGAGTTACCAAACTAAGTGGCGCATAGAGGCCCCCCGCACGGCGCGATTTGCAAATACACTAGGAAGAAAACCTGCAATCAGATAAAAAAACAGCCACAAAATTGTGTAAGTGTGTATATGTGTGTGTGTACACTTGGCAAACTGTGCGTTGTGTGCAAGTGTGTGCACGTGCTGTGAATGTGTAAAAGTGTTTCTGACTGTGGAGTTTAACTATTAACAAAGACACAGGACACACTCTTGCTGTTAGGGATCTGTATTTCTATCAGACTGCACATTTTAAGATGGCTACCGAACCTTCTTCCAACATTCTTTTGTGCATCAAGCATTATCATGTTATAGCGACATCTAGTGTGCGCCACATTATATTACATCTTCCTTCTTTTTAAAGAACATAACAATAACCATATAAGTTCAGTCGTTGGGGTGGCTTCACCATTCAACATCTTGTTGTTTTGATGTTCCTGTTCTGTGGTGGTGCTCCTGCACCAGCATTTGATGACTTAGTGTCTGATGAAGGAACTTGCGAACTATGTTGCAGTTCAGGCTGTTCCACTGGTGTACTTTCACTCTCCTCCAAATCATCATCTAAACTGTTTGTAGACAGCGGTGCACATTTTTTGATCAAATGTCTATGGTTCCTTCTGTATACACCACCATCATCAGTTTCTACCAGGTATGATCTTGGAGTTTGTAACTTAGAAGTCATATGTCCTGATTGCCACTTTCCTCCAGGCTTTTGCATCATGACCTGATCTCCATCCTGCAGAACAGATAATGACCTGGCACCCCTGTTGTAGTATCTGGATTGTCTTTGTTGTTTATTCTGCAGTTTTGTGCTCACCAGAGCTGATGGTATAATCTGTGGTAGTAATTGGTTGTGTGTCACGGGTAGTGTGGAGCGCAGACGGCGGCTCATGAGCAGTTGAGCTGCTGACCCAATTCCATCTATTGGTGTGTTTGCGTATTCCAGTATGGTGATGTAGGGATCCCCACCACTTTGTTTTGCCTTTGAGAGCAGATGCTTAACAGTCTGAACTGTTTTCTCAATCTGTCCATTTGATTGTGGGTAGTTTTGACTAGAAGTTGTGTGCTGAAAGCTTTAGTGAACCGTGCAAACTCTGCTGATGCAAACTGAGGGCCATTATCTGACATAACAAAACAGAGATCTGTTTGAGAAGCCACTTTTTGCCATGGTCTTGATGGTACACCATGTGGAATCACTGGTTCTTTGCGGTTTGTTGCACGATATTGTAAACAAAGTGGGCATGTGAGTACAATTTTCTCTATTTGTGCATTCATATCTGGCCAGTAGAATATGTCCCATGCTTTGTTTTTACATTTTTAAGCTCCTATATGTCCTTGATGTATTTGTTTAATCAATTCTGTTCTCATGGATTTTGGCACTACCAACCTGTCACCTTTGCAGATGATGTTGTCCATAAGAACCAGTTCTTCACGGAAATTCCAAAACTCTACTGCTGCTGGAGGACAGGCATGTTTTGACCTTGGCCATCCATTTAATATGACCTTTCTCACTGCTGCTAGTTGTGGGTCCTCTGCAGTTGCAGAGGATCCTTTGTTGCCTGGCTGGGGCAGATGCAAGGCTCTTTTTCATGATTATTTCCAAAGGCTTGTGATCTGATTCCACAGTCACTTTCCGACCATAGATATACTGGTGAAAACGTTCACATCCAAATACAAATTGCATACATCTCCTTTTCTATTTGGGCACTTCTGTGTCTGTGAGTGACTTGGATGCATAGACAACAGGTTTCCCTTCCTGCAGCAGTACTGCTCCGAGGCCTTGTTTAGATGCATCCACTTGTATTGTTACCTCCTTTTTTGTGTCTTAATATGTTAAAGTACCAGCATTGGAAATGACCTGTTTCATTTTGTTAAATGTCTCATTCCGCTGAGATCCCCATTGGAAATCAGAATGTTTCTTTAAGAGTTCTCTTAGGGGTGACAGAATATCAGCAAAATGTGGAATGAATTTTGCCAGGTAATTAGCCAGTCCTAAAACCGTTTCAAGCTCTGACCGACTATCGGGTGGTCTCATATTAGCTATAACTGTGATTTTGTTTTGATCAGGTTTTAGGCCTTCTGTTGACAGAATATGTGCAAAGTATTTGACTTCCCCTTTTCTCAGAGTACATTTGTCCATATTGAATTTAACTCCTTTTTCCCTGGACCTCTGAAACATGGCTTTTAAGTTTGAATCATGGTCTTCCAGAGTTTTACCATAAACCAGAAGGTCATCCACATAAGCTGCAACACCCTGAAGACCTGCATATGTTTCATCAACTTTTCTTTGGAAAACTTCCTGAGCTGAGTGAATACCAAAGGGAAGACATGTAAAGCGGTACCTTCCTTGTGGTGTGTTAAATGTTGTTAACATTGAACTGTCCTGGTCTAGTTTTATTTGCCAATACCCTGACCTGGCATCTAGGAGACTGAAATACTTTGCTCCCACTAGTCTGCTAGTAATGCCTTCTAGGGTAGGCATTTGATAGTGCTCTCGTTTCACTGCTTTGTTTAGGTCTCTGGGGTCTAGACAAATCCGTAGTTCTCCTGTGAAAGGTTTTTCTACTATGACCATTGAATTTACCCATTCAGTGGGCTCATCAACTTCAACAATGACTCCCAGTTTTTGCATTCTGTCGATCTCTTTGGAAAGTCTTTCCCTAAGGGCCACTGGGACTCTGCAAGGAGCATGTATAGTTGGACTGATTGTGTTATCCACCTGAGTCCATGAAAGACATCTTTGTATTCGTTAAGAATATCACCACAATTTTTATCAGGTGTCCCTTTATTATGTGAATCTACCACAGACAGTACCAGCTGAATTAGCCTTAAATCTAAACAGGCCCTTAGTTCCAAAACAGGATTAGACATTGTCTTGACAATGTAAAATTGCAGCTTCTGTTTATTACCTTTATAGGTACAGTCCAAAGTGCAAATACCTTTCACATATAGTTGTTCTCCACCTTGGTGTCTCTGAGTGGTTCTGAAAACCTTTTCTGCTGAAATATATGTGAAGGTATAGCATTTACCTTTGCACCTGTATCCAGTTTGAATTTTACCAGTGAACGTTTGCTTCCCACTCCTATTTCAGTGAAAACCTGGTCAGGATGATCTTTTTCAATTGCCTTATGAATGCGGAAAGGCTGGTTGTAGTTACCATTTCTATGGATAAATCACATGAATCCTCATTTGAAACAAGTTCAATGTCCTGCACATCCTGTGTTTTACACATTTTGGCAAAGTGATTGCTCTTTTTACATTTATGGCATGTCTGGCCTTTGGCAGGGCAGTTTTGTACTGTGTGTGATCTTCCACATCTGCTACATTTTTGTGGGTTTTTTTCTGCACTTTTATTTATTTGTGACTGTTTGTAGGTAGTGGGAGTTTTGCTCACATTATAGGGTTTGATTAACTAAGGTGCGTTAAAATGAGCGCTATTTATAGCATGCGTTAAAAATTTTATTGAGTCTTATTTTTCGCCACTTAACTCACGATTCACTAAAAGGACAGGCGTCATAATTAACACGTGATGCTGTTTGCGTTGTTTAACTCGCAAAGACTATTTTCGTGCGGTATTTTACGCAATGCACGCTAATTAACGCACGTGCGCTAATTTATGCACACACGGTAATAGATGCAGGTGGTACCACATAACTAGCGCCATTTTGCGCATTTGCGCTGGGAGAGTGCGAAAGGTGGTGGTGCGCAATTGGCAGAGCAACACAAAGCGACCCAAGCGATGGAGAGCAGTGTCGGAGCCAGCAGAGGGAAAAAGGTGGCAAAAAGGAGGGAACACCTTGCAAGTGTTCCAGTTCTGCCTCCAGCAATGACCCTGAAAGAGTAAGGCCTGGATTCATGAGCAGCCCAGATGTGTCGGATGTGGAGGGCACTGACTATCGGCCAGAAGAAGCCAATGGAGAGGAGAGTGAGGAGCTTCCACCCCCCTCATCACCAAAAAGGAGCAGGAGAAGACAACAGCAGGAGAGCAGGCTATGTAATGTAAAATTCAATGAATCTGAGAATGAGGCGTTGGTGGAGAGGATCGTGCCGGTCTTCCATAAGATCATCGGCAAATATGCTGGGAAGACACCGACGGCTGTCAAAACCAAGGCCTGGAGGGACACTGCAGACCATGTTAACAGCATTGGGGGTCCAACACTGCAAGAAGCGCTACCAGGACATTAAGAGGGTGTCCAACACTGCAAGAAGCGCTACCAGGACATTAAGAGGGTCCAGAAGAAAAAGCTGTCAAAGGACTCCAGATACAGGTAAATATCTTACATTCATCTTTCTATTTAACACTTGCTCATCTGCTTTTCTCCTCAATCTGCTTTTCCTTTTGGCTTACTGTCTTTCCTTACTTTTTGGCTTCTTTCCTACTTACTTTACTTATACGTAATGTATGTATGGCACGCCTATTATTACTGTATGTGCACAACTTATGTCCTCAAAGCTGTGGAGTAGAACAACAAATTAGGACATTAAATAGGGGGGTCATTTAATAAATATTTCCCAAAATAATTAATGCCCTGTACTCTCCTTTATGAAGGAGGATTATTGTGGAAGCATTGTTTAATACAGAGTATAAGGGAGAGCCCCGGGGGTTAGCGAGGCCACTTAGAAGCAACTTGCAGCATTTTAGTAGGGTTAGTATGAGAGCATGCCTTAGTATTGTTACACTTGAAAGTAAACAGAATTACAATGAGTAACAAAAAGTGACTCCGTTGTTATGGCTTGCTTATTGGAGCCAACACAATAAAACCATTCCTATATTTTATTTAGATCTGGAACTGGAGGTGGCCCTGCAAAGAAAGTCTTTTTTACAAAATATGAGGAGCTGCTCCTCCCTTTTCTGCACACAGAGAGCATGAGCGTTGTGTCCGGCACCTTCGATTCGGACAGGAATGTTGGCCAGGGTAGGTGTAATGACATTACTACAAGTGTATTTACTCTTGCAGAGAAGCTTAATATTAATGTAATCCAATACTTTCTAAAACAGATTCATCCTTACCACCACCTGCCATAAGCAGACGCAGACAATCGTCATCTGCCCCCATTCCAGGTATTTTTGTTACCAAATTTTGTTGGACCTGTGTTTTGTGTTAGGCTTGTGCAATGGCATAATAGTGAGATGTGTCCGTGTATATTGCAGGTGTTTCAATTACAGAAGTGCAGTGTATTGCTAATAAGATAGGTGTGTTATTGGACAAGTGTGTTAGGTGCAGTCAGTTCATCTTGTACTTTTGGACAGTCAACCTTTTCAACTTGATTTTGCCCTTGCACTTTGTATGGCAAAACATTTTACCTTTTTAGCTCATTTGGAAAGAATCAAAGTCCACAAATAGTTTTTGCAAAATAAACTTGTTCATGTTTTAAAACAAATGACAATCATTAATTTCCACGAAGTTTGCCTGGCATCATGAACATAATAACAAAAAATTAAATAAAGTCTTTTTCTTTTTTCCAAAAGGTGGCCACAGACGCTCTGCCGAACGCTCCTCGTCTCTTCTCCACTCCCCAAAATGTAATCCTGCAATTGAAGGGGAAACTTTTAGTGGGAAGGCAAGTGAGAGAGGGTCTGACGTATGTGCCAGCGACGTGGCCTTGTTTTCAGATGAGGAGCCAGCAAACATTCCCCAGCAGCAGGTCACAACCCAGGCCAGAACCAGCACAGCTAATATGGCCCCCAAGGAACCTGAGAAAGATAGGTTCCACAAATCCCTAATTAGGCATAATAAAGCATTAATGAAAAAGTTGGACACATTGCATGTGGACTTTTGTGTGGCCACTAATGCCCACAATACCAGTCAGCCACGCCAAGCTGTGCAGAAGGCTGCCATGTTAAGCCTGCAACAGGAGAGTCAGGCGCGCCAAGCTGCGTACGAGGCTGCCATGTTAAAGGAAGGAAAGGCTAATAAAGAGTTAATCTCAAGCTGCAGGCATACCTTCAGTTGTCTCAATAGTGCCCTTAAGTCTCCACATATTTCACCTGTTCAGAAGATCAGAAACCAAACAGGAAAAAAAAACGCTGAGCTGGGTAGAGAAGATTCCCATAATGCCTCACTCCTGCACTGACCCTGGGACCTGAGATCCTTAGCTTGCACATGCGCACACATCAGGAGCATATGGTTGCTATGGCAACGCAGACCTGGACAGCCAGCAGGGGGAGAAGCAAGAAGCGAGGCGGCAGGTGCGGGGAGCCCAATTCAGTGCCAGTGTGAGTGCGAGTCTGTGCTGTAATATGCTTTAGGCTGCCCTCTCACTAACAAACAGTATGACGTTGGCGAACAGCCAACAGGTTGATAACGGGTCTTGTACCCCTGCCCTATTATAATAGGCAACGGGGGGTTGGTGGCGCTAGTGGTGGTTTGTGAGCCGGCCGGTGCTGGGATAAAAGGGGGGAGTGGCAGCATGAGTGGTGGTTTCTGAGCCGGCCGGTGCTGGGATAAAAGCGGGGGGGGGGGGGTGGCAGCGCTAGTGGTGGTTTCTGAGACAGCCGGTGCGTGATAAAAAGAGGGGGTAGTGGTGGTTTGTGAGCCGGCAGATGCGGGGATCAGAGCAGGGGGTGGGGGATATGGGTTTGTGCTTTTCAGCAATAGCCCATACAGGCATGCTGGAAAACATGGCGCCGCTGTTCACTGCAACAAGTATGTCGTTTCTAGCATGTGTATCTCTGTAAATCTTTCATTAGGCAACCAAGAAATATAGCGTTTTTACTCAGCAATAGTAGTACTATTTAATAGTGTGCTTAATAGATTTTGACTTTCCTTGTCCTTTAAGCCTGCAAGAGAAGCGTTTACAAGTCTAACATGAAAAAGTGGCATTGTTGGCTAAGCAAAGTTCTCTTCTAGAGAAACAAATTGCAGTGCAAGAAAAAGCACAAAGGGAAATTCAGCCAAAATGCTCCACCACTAGAGACAGTGGTGAGAGTTCAGCTACCGCTCCTGCAGCTGCCACTAGGCAGCTTCATAAAAGAAAATAAATGTGCCACATTAGGGATCTGTGGAACCTATCTTTTCTTAGGCCTGTGTTCTTTGTAAATAGTTCTTTCTGTTTTTGCTATTTGTATTTGGGGTGGGGGAATCCCTTGCTCAAATCAACAGCAGCCTTAGTTGCCACTCACTACTGCTGGGACAAATAAAAGAAAGGAGCATTTCTTTTGGAAGTGGGCAACTAATTGCCCTGTAAATAAAACCTTTTTTTTTTTTTGAGAAGTTGTTTGGTATTTCTTGTTTATGGGATTAAAGGACAAGGAAAAGCTAAGTCACTTGGGGGTGCCAAAATTTTAGGCATCAGGAGCGATCAGAAAGGAGGAAGTGATCGCTGCTACCCCAGGCTGGTGCTGTTCTCTCTGTACAGGGGCACCAGCCCGGGGTAGAAGGTAAGCGATTAAAGTCACTTGGGGGTGCCTAACATTTTGGCACCCCCAATTGATTTTGCCTTTCCTTCTCCTTTAAAGATTGTAGGTACTTACAGGAAAAGTAACTGGTAACGATTTGTCCCCGGACTTCATTCCCTCTGGCATCCGCACCTCGGACAGGATCTTGGGGATGTATGGGGTCTTCCAGGTCCTCAAGCCACATCGCCTAATAAGCCATGCCGGTTCGCCAGATTGTGCAGTCAGCACACGCAGCCACAATTTTGGCAACTTTAGAGGGGCTGTACATTAGGCTGCCTCCCAACTTATCCAGTCAGCGTTAGCGGCTTTTAAGGACCCCAAATGTCCGCTCAATCACAGACCGCGCTCTGACATGTGCTTCTTTAAAAGCACACTCAGCCCATGTACGCGGCCTGTGAATGGGTGTGATGAGCCACCTAGCATGGGTAGCCAGCATCTCCTGAAATAAAATAAGATGTAATAAGATGCTGCAAACAAATAAGCTGCTTCCAGTCTCCCTCTGTCAAAACATGGCCCTTTTGCAAAAGATGTGACATTGTGAGACTGATAGGTGACACTACAAGTAGCTGCTTTGACTCTCCCACTGGCAAAAGAGGGCACTTTACAAATTGCAAAACAAGCTTATGGCAGGCAGGGCCTGGTTTGACAGTGGGAGACAGAAAGCAAATGTGGGAAAGTTGTGCTAGACATGACACAAATACATACCTAACAGCTATCTGTGAGGCATTTGTCCTGTTTCAAAAGCATTGTAAAGTGCGGACTGCGTTAGGATGTAAGCATTGTGAGAGGAGCCAGGGAACCCAGACATGATGCTCAGGATGTTCATCTGTGCATCGCACACCACTTGCACATTGAGGGAGTGGTAGCTTTTCCTGTTGAGGAAAATGGGCTCCAAGTCTTGGGGGGGGTTTAATGCCACATGGGTGCAATCAATTGCACCCAACATATTGGGGATGCCACTTACCCCATAAAACTGCCTTTTTACGGCGTTCCACTCGTTCTGATTTTTGGGGAACGAAATGAAATTCCCAGACACCAAGCGGATGGCGTCCAGGACCTGGACAAGGCACCATGAAAAGGTAGGCTGTGACACCCCCCCCCCCGTAAACCCCCCCAACCCTCTGGAAACTGCCAGTGGCCAAAAAGTGCAGGGAGCACAGGAGTTTCACAATTCCAGGAATGGCACGGCTTCTGCGAGTCAGTGGCTGCAGGAAGGCTCAAGCAGCTCATACAGGCTGGATATTGCCACACTATTGAGCCTGTAGCGCCTGACACTTCATCCTCGCTTAAGCCCTCTAAAGTGGCCCTTTCCCAAAAAAAGCGAGGCTGCATCACTCTGGAAGGCTCCAGGGGTTGATGTTCCTCCTCCAAATTAAGCAAAAACCCCATCGCAAACTCCATCTTGCCTTTTTCCACTAAAAAATGAAAATGTGCTCTGCACATCCCCTCCCCCAATTAGGCGCTAAAATACACACAGATTTGCGCGCAAATTAACGCATTTAATACTTTATGCGCTTTTGTGAATCATGCATCTTTTAATTCGCTAATTAACACATTGCAGTTGCGCGCTATTTAACGCACGCGATATGCGACCTAACGCATGCAATAATATTTTAGCGAATCACGCATTTTTTTAGCATCACTTTTATCGCAAAAAAGCATGCTATAACGCTTATCGACCTTTAGTGAATTAACCCTTATAAGTGCTTAGTGAATTCTAGTTACTGTGAATGCAGAAATGTGGCATATTGCCACTCACTACTGCTAAGCTCAATAAAATAAATGAGCATTTTTTTTAAAAGTGTGCAACTATTTTCACAGGAAATAAAAAGAGTATTGTTTGAGGTTTTTTTTGTGTTTGTTTTTTGTTGTAGTAAAGATTGTAGGTACTTACACGCAAAGTAATAGTTTACAATTTCTCCCCGTACTCGATTGCCTCTGTCATCTGCACTTTGTACACGATATATGGGATTAATTGGGTCATCTAGGTCATCAGCCACAAACTCAGGCAATCCATGACGATTGGCAATATTGTGCAGGACAGCAAAGGCTACTACAATTTGTGCCACTTTACTAGGGCTCTACATCAGGCTTCCACTCAACTTGTCCAGGCATCAGAAGCGGATTTTCACAACCCCAGCACAGAAGTTTGACAGTGCCAGGAACAGCATGGCTTATGCGTGCTAGTGGCTACAGATAAGGCTCCAGTACCTCATACAGGCCACCTCATATACATTTAACCTATAGCACCTCACTATTTCCCCCTCTGATAATCCCTCTAGATTTGATCTTTCCCTGAAAACTGTAGGATGCATCACTCTAGGACGATCACATACTTGATCCTCTTCTTCACAAGGCAAGAAAAATCCGACTGCAAAGTCCATGTTATGTTGCCAAACGCTCACAAGGCGCAATGTTCTGTAAGTACTGCCTCCCCCAAGTAGGTGTTAATATTCGCAAAGCTTCTTCCGATATTTAGCACGTTTAACGCTTCATGTGCTTTTGTGAATCATGCGTTAGTATTCTTTTCATTCGATAATTACCGCAATGCGTTAAAAATAACGCATTGCGGTAATGCGATACTTTACACATGCGATATGTGGATTATCGCATGCAAAAGGACTTTGATGAGTTGGTACTTATTGATCGCATGCTTTTTAACGCAAAATACCATGCAATAAACCTTATCGACCTTTAGTGAATCGGCCTCTATATATCTAAACATTTCTTCCACTTGCTGGAGACAATGCGAAGGCACAATAGACCATATATTCTGAAAATGCCCTGTCATAAGAGATTATTGGAGAACTGTACCAACCCTCTTAGAACCACTGCTGGGGAGAAACTTGCAACTGGACTCTCTAACATTTCTATTGGGCTTCCCATTCCCAAAGCTTAAAGGAGACATTTTATATAAAGTTCATATTCAGTTATAATATTCATCCTCCCTCAAAATGTGAAATGATGCAGAAAGAAAGATGTTTTGAAAGCATTATACCTCCTAAAACTGCCATTACATGAGAGCTGCATACACAAGCTCTCCAGTCTGAAGCCAGAGTGAAATGAAACATGGGAGTGTCGCTTCAGTCTCCCACAGGAACTGGTCACAGCACTGACTGACAGGCTTTACTCAGCAGTAGCAGAGAAAACCCCTCCCTCCTTCTGTGTCTCTCTGTCTGTGTGCTCGCTAAGCCCCGCCCATCCTTGAATATTCACTTCAAGTAGGTGAGGTGGTGTCATTGAAGTCTATCTGATTTTATAGAAAAAAGGTACACAGAATTTTTTTATAGGCACACCTGTATACAGGTGTGCCTATAAAAAAAATTCCGCGTCTCTTTTTCTATAAAATCCGTTACTAATAACACAGTGTGTACCCTGAGACTATAGTGCAGGGTTGCTCCCCCTTTTTGCACAATTGAAGTCTATCTAGGCCGGTGGCTCTGAGATGTATACTGAAGAGTCTAAACCGGAAGCTGGCATAAGGTCTGGGTAGAGCACAGTTTTCAAGCAGTTATGGACATATTTGAACCCAAAGGTATTAAAATAAAAGCACTTCCTTCTATTTTACATTATTTTACATTGCTTAGTGTATTGTAAAAATTTATGGTATATATCCCCTTTAAAAATCATGTCCAGAAACTGGCTACCTTAATACTAACTGTGGCCAAAAGGCTAATAGCCTGGAACTGGAAAAATATAAGCCCACCAACAAAAACAAAATTAGAAATGGCAATCCAGGACATCTGCCATATGGAATGTTTGGCAGCCTTCCACCAATCCCAAATCACGAATTTCAACAAAGTTTGGCTATCATGGGACTTGATACACCCACCAACTGGACAACCAATTTTCACAGACCCTCCACTTTAAACGGAGAATCACCCAATCAGTATGAAATGTATAGGACTAACTTACCTGGAGCTAACACTCTCCCCAACAGGCCTACTTCTGATGAAGCAAAAATTGAACCCCGGGCCTAAACCCAAACCTTTGATATTCTGTTTATGTAATTTTTGTTTTCTCTGCCTTTTCTTCTTCTCTTCTCTCTTTTTTTTCCTTTATTTTTATTTTAGCAATGTATAGAATTGCAATGCTTTGTTTAATATGTTATAAAAAATAAAAATAAAGAGTTATTAAAAAAAAAAAAAAACTCTGTTACAGCCTGTGGCAGCAAGGCCTCTTGTTCTGGACCTGCATCTTTCTCTTTGTCCTTTGTCTTGTTTAGCTTGGCCCAACTATTCTTGTGTATGAGGGGAATCACTAATGGTTTGATTTCCGGAGTAGGGTTTGCACTGTTCAGGGCATAAATTTTACATCAATTAGATGAGAAAACCAGAACACAGAACTACTATAACAACTGCACACCTAATACAATGCTAATGGGAACACAGAGACAACTTCTCACATTCTGCTGACTCTTCTCATTAAAATTGCTTCTTCCTGACTTGGGCAAAGAAAGGGTCTTTCCAATGGCAAATTATGGGGGTGAATGCAGACTGTTTCCAAGGGATCTGGCACCAAAGAGGAAAGCACAGATTGGGTTGGGAGGGAGGGATCAGGGCGGATATCTCACATGTCAGAAGCCTTAGAAATGGCGCTGGCTGCCTGCAATGGGAGTGGGCACATCACACAATGGAGGGATGTTCTTCCTCTGAGATCTCTTAGCCTGCAGCTACACTGAGGGAAACGCTATTGCTGGCACATTTATTAAAAGCATTCAGATAAATAAGGCGGTGAGCAGAATAAACCCACACATATAGATAAGAGTACACTCTTCATATACACTGTGCATATCTTTAAACCATTTAAATGCATTAAACACAGATCCCCTAACTGGTCCTGGTCTAGTGCTTTGCCCCTAATTGATGCAGTATCCATAGGGAACTAATCCCACTTTCTCCTAGATGGAGTGACCACCGCCCATACTCGCTATCCCTGACTGCCTCATACATCTATTGTTTGCTATAAAAGCAGCTACCCTGTCCTGGCTGTTCCTAACTAACCGGGACTGTCTAGCCGACTGGTTCCAACTCACCCTCCTGCAGCTGATGAATTTCCTTTTGTGCTTTTTCTTGCAATGAAATTTGTTTCTCTAGAAGAGAATTTTGCTTAGCCAACAATGCCACTTTTTCACGTTGGACTTGTAAACGCTTCTCTTGCAGGCTTAACATGGCGGCCTTGTGCGCAGCATGTCGTGCCTGACTCGCATTGTAGGCATTAGTGGTCACACAAACGTCTACATGTGTCCAACTTTTTTATTAAACATTTGTTATGCCTAATAAGGGATCTGTGGAACCGATCCTTCTCAGGTTCCTTGGGGGTCACATGAACTGTGGTGGTTCTGACCGTGGGGGTGGCCTGCTGTTGGGGAATTTGTGCTGGCTCCTCATCAGAAAATAAGGCCAAGTCACTGGCACATTCCCCAGACCGTCTCTCACTTGCATCCCCACTCAAAGTTTCCTCTTCCATTGCAGGATGGCATTGTGGGGAGTGAAGCAGAGACGAGGACCGTCCAGCAGAGCATCTGTGGCCACCTTTTTGAAAAAAGAAAAATACATTGTTTAATATTTTTGTTATTATGTCCATGATGCCAGGCAAACTTCATGGACAATAATGATTGTCATTTGTTTTAAAACATGACAAAGTTTATTTTGCAAAAACTATTTGTGGACTTTCAAGTGTAACAATACTAAGGCATGCTCTGATACAAACCCTACTAAAATGCTGTAAGTTGCTGCTAAGTGGCCTTGCTAACTCCCAGGGCTCTCCCTTATACTCTGTATTAAACAATGCTTCCACAATAATCCTCCTTCATAAAGGAAAGTACAGGGCATTAAGTATTTTGGGAAATATTTATTAAATGACCCCCCCTATTTACTGTTCTATTTGTTGTTCTACTCCACAGCTTTGAGGACATAAGTTGCGCACATAATAATAGGCATGCCATACATACATTACATACAAGTAAAATAAGTAGGAAAGAAGCGAAAAAGGAAGGAAAGACAGTAAGCCAAAAGGAAAAGCCAATTGAGGAGAAAAGCAGATGAGCAAGTGTTAAATAGAAAGATGAATGTAAGATATTTACCTCTATCTGGAGTCCTCTGCCAGCTTTTTCTTCAGGACCCGCTTTATGTCCTGGTAGCGCTTTTTGCAGTGTTGGACACTGTGCAGATAGACCCCAATGCTGTTAACATTGTCTGGGATGTCCCTCCATGCCTTGTTTTTCACAGCTGTTGGCGTCTTGGCAGCATATTTGCTGATGATCTTGTCGAACACCAGCACAATTCTCTCCACCAGAGCCTCATTTTCAAATTCAGAGAATTTGAGATTTCGGAGCCTGCTCTCCTGCTGTTTCTTGCGGCTCTTTTTTGGTGATGAGGGCGGTGGAAGCTCCTCACTTTCCTCTCCACTGTCTTCCTCTGGCTGATATTCCTATTCCAGTGCCCTCCACATCCAACACATCTAGGCTGCCAATGAATCCAAGCCTCTCTCTGTCAGTGTCACTGCTGGAGCTGTGTGACATGGCAGAAGCAGGAATACTTGCAGGTGTGGGTTGGTCAAGTGTCCCTTCCTCTGCAGCTTTGGTGGTGTGGGTTCTGACATAGACCCTGCCTGGTTCCTGTGGGCTTCCTTCAGGGTGCCTGTGCCTCTTCTCAGACTCCTGTGGCCTACCATGCTGTTCCCTCCCTTTTGCCACCTTTTTTCCTCTGCCACTGCTGGTTTCTACACTGCTCTCCATCACTTGGGTTGCCTTGTGTTGCTTTGTGAATTGCGCACCAGCACCTTACACACACCTTCCCTCTACACTCTCACCGCGCAACTGCGCAAAATGGCATTAGTCATGTGGTATATGATGCGTTACACTTGCATGCAGAATTTCGCTCCATAATGCTGCGTGCGTAAATTACCGTGCGTGCATCAATTACCGCGTGCTTCGTAAATTACCGCACAAAAACGTTCTTCGCAAGTTAAATAACGCAAACAGCATTGTGTCTAAATTTTGACACGTGTCCTTTTAGTGAATCATGTGTTAAGTCACAAAAAAAGAAGCGATTAAATTTTTAACGCATGCTATAAATATCACTCGTTTTAACGTACTTTAGTGAAACAACCCCTATACAGTATCTCTTACCAGCGCTGTATAAAGGGGAAGAATATCACCCTCCTCCCTTGAATCTATACCCCTTTTAATACAGCTCAAAACCTTGCCCTTGCAGCTGCTGCCTGTCATTGCTTGCTACAGGCAATTTTATTATCTACAAGGACTCCAAGGTCCATCTCCATTATGGATTTGCCTAGTGCATTATTATTAAGGGTATAAGTGGTTTGCATATTTTTACATCCCAGGTGCATGACTTTACATTTAGCCACTTAGCTGCCCAGACAGGGCCACCATCAGAAATCAAGGGGCCCCTCACAACAAAAGTTTCCCCCCTCCTCCCACACCCTGCCCCCCAATGGCCCCTCCCATCAGTACAAAGGACAGCCAGGGCCCCATAGGCGGAGGGTGACTTTTTTGTTTGGGGAGGCTAAAGATGGCCCATACACAGACTGACCTACAGCTAATGTGACACTTAGTGGATTCACTGCTGGTGTAAAAAATTAACCTCCCAACTACCTGGCAGTTCCCACTGACTCCCAGGGATACTGTGCAAAAGTGCGGGTGGGGGGGATTTTTTTAACCCTAAAATGCTTAGGATGTAAAAGCATTCATACGTGCACTTCTGTTAGGGGTTCTCTATACATTTGTGTTCAGTTAGATTAAAGGGGTAGTTCACCTTTAAATTAACTTTTAATATGATGTAGACACTGATATTCTGAGACAATTTGCAATTGGTCCTCTTTTTTATTTTTAATGGTTTTTCGGTTATTTAGCTTTTTGTTCAGCAGCTCTCCATTTGGTATTTCAGCAGCTATCTGGTTGCTAGGGTCTTATATACCAGGTAGTGGTTTAAACAAGAGATGGGAATATGAATAGTTAAGGGGCCTGCATGGAAAAATAAAATTGTAGCCTCACAGAGCAATACTTTTTGGTCAGTGACCCTCATTTGAAAGCTGGAAAGAGGCAGAAGCAAAAGGCAAATTATTTAAAAACTATATAAAATTAACTAGGAAGACCAATTGCAAAGTTGCTAGGAATAGGCCATTCTATAATATACTACAAGTTAACTTAAAAGTGAACCTCCCCATTAGATGTGTTTAAGTTAGTTTTATAGAAAGTGAGGCAGCAGGTACTGACAACCCAGGTACGTTATATACAGCGAGACACAGTCTTTATATACAAAACCAGCACATTATATGCAGTGAGACACAGTCTTTATATACAAAACCAGCACATTATATGCCATGAGGAGCAGTGGGTACTGAGGGCAGATATTCAGGCCCTGGCACTATAACACTGGCACTGATACACAACATTGGCCCCACTGTAACTTACTATAAATTAAAAAAACAATGACAAAAGTAAAAAAAAAATAGAATGTGCAAAAAACCATAACAAATATATAAAAGCACAATGAGCTTTGTCAGGGGGAAAAATTAACTTACCCTTCATCTGTTAGGGTAGGGGATATTATAAATGTCAGATGACAAAAAACAATTTAATTTCAGCTAGTGGGTCAGTCTTTAGAACATATACAGTATAGTACCTGTGGGATGAAAACTGCAGCAAAGTTCAAAGCTGGTTCATGGGTAAAGTTTACAGCCTGCAGATTCTTCTTTTTTAAGTCTTCATTTCTGCAGTTTGCAAAATTTCCCAATCCCCGTCTGCATCTGTGTCTTGATTGGTCAATTTTACTGTCTGTCAAGAAAGCTGTGCTCTGATTGGAGAATGTACAAGAAGAAAGATCCAATCAGAGCACAGCTGATTAGAGCAGAACCCGGAGCTTGCAGGGACAGGAGAAGATTTGCAGGACAGCGCAGAAACGGAGCCAGGTCTTTTTATTTTATTTTTTTATTTTTAGGGTGCCAGAGCAGGTTTGGGGAGGCTTAGCCTCCCCTAGCCTTATTGAAAATCCGCCTATGCAGGGCCCCCTAAAACATTGGTAGCCAGGGCCCCCCAGCATCCTCCAGTTACCCCCCTCCCCAGTCCCCCAGCTCCCACCAGAAACCTCCAGCTCCTCCCAGAGTATTTCCCAGCATCCTCCAGCTCCCACCCCCCAAAGTATCTTCCAGCTCCCACCAGAAACCTCCAGCTCCCCCCTCCCCCCAGAGTACTTCCCAGCATCCTCCAGCTCCCACCCACCCCAAGCATCCTCCGGCTTCCCCCCAGCTCCCACCAGAAACCTCCAGCTCCCCCCCAGAGTACTTCCCAGCATCCTCCAGCTCCCACCTCCCCCAAGCATTCTCCAGCTTTTCCCCAGCTCCCACCAGAAACCTCCAGCTCCCCCCCTCCCCTCCCAGAGTACTTTCCAGCATCCTCCAGCTAACATCCCAACCGCAAGCATCCTCCGGCTTCCCCCCAGCTCCCACCAGAATCCTCCTGCGGCTCCCCCTAGTATCCTCCAGCTCCACCCCCAGTGACTTCCTCCGGCTCCCCTCCCTCCACCCCACCTACTTCCTCCGGCTCCCCCGCGGCTTCCCCCCACCCCCTCCACCCCAGTTACTTCCTCCGGCTCCACTGCGGCTTCCTCCAACATCCTTCCTTCTTCCGCGTCCTCTTGGTATGTGCGGGCTCCCCGCTGCATGTGAACATTTTATAAGGTTGCGCCCCGTGCGCACGGGGTGCAACCAATCAAATTTCCCACTGGCCGGGGGGGCGTGGCCGAATGCCGAACTAGCAAGTCGCATCACGTGAGCTCCGTGGGTATACTGATCCTGGATCCACATAGACCCGAAATTAACCTGCTCACAGCATCTCCCCGACACCCCAAAGAGCCAACCTAACATGGGGGGCAACAAGGGACCTAAAAGAAATACAGAGACATCACAAAAATTGGATCAATTCATGCGACGCCCGGCACAAGATGGCGCCGACACGCCTCCCTCTCCTGCTGCACCAGATGAGCCTGCACCGGAGAATACCTTAGCCCCGGTACTCACAGCGATCGCAACCTGCCAAGCGACTCTCACCGCTCGCATAGAAGAGGTCAGAATAGATCTCTCCCTCATTAAAGTAGATCTGCAAAATATACGAGAGCGCACAACAGCTGTGGAGAACAGGGTGAGCACACTGGAAGACACATGCACTCCATACGCGGCGCAAATGGGAGACCTACAGAATCAGCTTAAACAACAAGCTGCCCTGCTGGATGACTATGAAAACCGACAACGTCGCAACAATGTGCGAGTGGTGGGCCTCCCGGAAGGCGCCGAGGGCAACAACCCGACGGACTTTGCGGAGCAGTGGCTCAAACAAATTTTGCCACAGGCAGTCTTCACCTCCCACTACACGGTGGAAAGGGCACATCGTGTACCGGGTCGTCCCAGGCCTCCTGGAGCTCCCCCGCGACCATTCTTAATACGGCTCCTTCACTTTCGAGACCGCGATTCAGCCTTAACAGCAGTACGAGCAGTGGGACAACTAGTACATAATGGCGCAGTGGTATCCTTATACCCGGATTACTCTACGTACTTACAAAAGACACGCAGCACCTTCAATGGCATCAAAAGACAACTACGGGAACTGAATCTACCTTACTCCATGCTATACCCAGCAAAGCTGAAAGTCATTGACTCCAACAGAACCCATTTTTTTGCTACGCCACAGGAGGCCTTGGAATGGATTGAGGCGCGGCCAAGGAGAAACCCACGACCATAATGGGTCGGTCACGGCCACAGCTATCTATACTAAAGCAGACGACTTACCACCGCAACCTATAACACTGTCTGCACCCGTTGAGGGTAAGTTCCCTTGCCGTTTTAGGCACAACTGTAATACCTAATTCACTGACTGAATTGTACAGACTCTTAGTGACAACTTAAAGCACGTATAGCTTTCATCCGATTATGCTGGTACCATGGCAATATTATTTTTACCCGCACTAAAACACAGAGACTAAACCTCTGTAACTATCACCAATACTAACGAATGGGGAACAAACCCTTACTTTCCCAGGCATAATGGACATACGAGCAGCGTTGTATAAGCTATATGTACAAAGACTGAATGCATAACGTTGAGATTCGGTCTTAATAACCGGCAACCACATTGGACTAATAATACAAAGTAGTGACCCCTTGACTTCTAGACACCATGCACTTGGCTATACCACCAAGGTAACACTGCTAGAGAGCGCAGCGAAATGAATCAAGGAACTACTAAAAGAAACTTATGATCATAACGGCCTTTCTATGGGCACAGTGTTACACACAATAGCATTGACAGCCATCTCGGGCATTTCTTTAATACGCAGCATGCAGACTGAAGGGTACAGACTCTCAGTTTCTTGAAACTTGAAATGACATCTCTGCCACATACTCTATATTGATGGAACCAAAGCAAAACATTAGGTATACCAGACTCCGTCAACACAATCTGATACACCCCAGCCAACTCCCGATACTACGCTAGTAAGCTGGAGATGAAACTAACTGCACTCTAGAGCAAAGCCCAAGCTTTGTGAATCCCCACACCCTCGGCTGCAAAGGACATATACATGATGCTACACAAATGTATCGGATTTATCAAGGAACTCTTGACTATACCTACGCGGCAGAATCTTGCATAAGGACTGCTGGCACGGTGTCAGACATTTAACAACTAGTAACCACAGTAACAGATCAACCCAGGAAATGCACCACCGGGCTCTTAACCACTATGCACTCATCTACACCACCAACAAGTGGAATGCTAACATCAATGAAACAATAAGGGTATACCCCTTGGGTCTACAGACACAAATAACCACGGAGATCCCACCTCAACTGCGGGACTCCGATGCAACCTTGTTATGGGCAACCACCTTCCCCAGTTACTGTTCAATTTGGGAATGTAAGCCCACCAGACTTTCAGGGACGGACATGGTGGGGGGGGGTTATGTTGGGGTTTTGTTTACATGTTATTTTCTACTCTGTCTTTTCCCTCTTTTCCTTTCTACTATCCCTACCTTATTGGAGAGACTAACCACATCACTTTATTCCAAGGACTCTATTGTGTGCAGGAACCCGAGCACCCTCCTTATCTACCCTCTACCTCTAGACTCCAATGGCTACGGTCAAATTGATGTCCTGGAACGTGAGGGGCCTGAACGACAAAGTGAAACGGGCATTAGTCTTCAACTACCTGTAGGCATACAACCCGCACATCCTGATGCTCCAAGAAACGCATCTGATAGGTAAAAAAGTTCTTGCACTCCAAAGGCCGTGGGTCTCATACGCACACCATACCACATACTCCACATATGCCAGGGGTACCTCACTTTTAGTTAGAAAAGGTTTGCCATTTGATGCACTAGATGTCCGCACAGACAGGTCGGGTCGGTATCAAATAATTGCATGTGCTATAGCAGGTTACCTACTTCTCTTGGTAAATATATATATTCCCCCACCTTTCACAGATACAGTCCTACAAGAAATTTACACGGAAGCAACGCAACTGCCCCCAGCTCCAATGTGTATTATGGGAGACTTTAATGCGTGCCTTAACCCGGCCCTAGACAGATTAACTATAACCACAGCTGCGACCTCAAAACTAGCAAGCTGGACGGCTGCATATAACTTGGTAGATGTGTGGCGTTGGAAGTACCCTACCACCCAGGAGTTTTCCTGCTACTCGGCCACGCACCAAACTAGCTTTACTTTCCCCAGAACTTCTCCCAAAAGTTAGGGAGGTAAAATTCCTACCCAGAGCCATCTCAGACCATGCTCTCCTCTATCTTACCCTGGAGTTATTGCCTGAGTCCACATCTAAACAATGGAGACTGAGTGCATTCTGGTTAAAAGTCCCAGAAATTACAGCTGACTCAGAGGAAGCTATTAAATTATATTGGCAGGACAATCGACATACAGCATGTCCATTAATAGTGTGGGACGCATTCAAAGCAGTCATGAGAGGTGCCTTGAAGGCATCCATTACGAAAACCGGAATGCACTCTAAAGATACTCTCCAGCATTTGGAGACTGCCCTGAGCTCCTGTGAATCAACCTATACCGCTGACCCTACACCAACTAACCACACTAATTTTGTGGATGCACTTAGACGTCTTAATTTACACAGAATAAAACTTACCAAAAAGTAACTTCTCCATGCCATTAGCATGGACGCATTTCTAGCCAAACCGCAGGAGAGTATCACGGCTGTCCCCAAAATACTTTCCTCAAATGGGGAAACACTACTTACCCCCAGAGATATAGCTGCAAAATTTGGTAAATTTTACTCTCTCCTTTATACGTCCACTGCCCACTACTCTAATACAGATCTGCACAGATACCTCAACAATATCCCCTTACCCAAACTCTCACGACCACAATCTAGATATATGGACTCTCCTATTACCCAATTTGAACTAGCAGAAGCCATTATGTCCTTTCCCTCAGGCAAATCTCCAGGCCCAGACGGCTTTACTATAGAATGGTACCGCACCCACATCCGTGAAATAGTTCCAAAACTGCATGAAACATTGATGTATGCCTTTGAGAATTTCTCCCTTCCTGAGACATTCTCAGATGCAACAATAGTAGTTATTCCAAAACCCGGGAAAGATGCAACTTTGTGCACTTCGTATAGACCAATCTCCTTACTTATAACATGGAGATTAAAATTCTAGCAAAAATCCTAGCAAAGCGTTTAGCTAGGGTAGTCTCCACCTTAGTGGAACCAGACCAAACTGGATTCATGCCAGCAAAATCAACACATTTTAACCTCAGAAGGCTATTTCTCAACCTACAATTACCACACGAAAACAAAGGCTCTAGAATAATAGTGTCTCTCGACACGGCCAAAGCATTTGACTCCATTGAATGGCCGTATCTCTGGGAGGTAATAACCAGAATGGGATTTGGCCCCTCCCTGGTTAAATGGCTCAAACTGCTGTATAATACACCCAAAGCAATGGTTAAGGTCAATGGAATCCTGTCCACCCCATTCCATCTCACCCGGGGCACACGTCAAGGATGCCCCCTTTCCAAGTTTCAAGTTTATTGTCATATACAAATAACAATGAAGCATCATTACTGTAATGAAATTTTTTTGAACCCTATTCCTCCCAACTTTACATAGACAAACAAAACAAAAAAATACAAATATTAAATATAATAAAAGTGTGCAATAAAGGTACAAGTATTTACAATAATAAAATGCAATGCAATATTTGAAATTGTGCAGTGAGGATTTAAAGTGGCTTTGCTTAAAGTGACACTGGGAAGAGTCCAGTAGTTATGGGGAGTGTGTGTTGGTTTGTGCAGAATGTCAGCAGTTCAGAAGCCTGATGGCTTGTGGGTAGAAACTGTCTCTGTATCTGCTGGTGCGGGTCTGGATGCTCCTGTACCGCCTGCCTGATGGTAGGAACGTGAAAAGACTGTGGCTGGGGTGGCTGGGGTCAGAGAGGATCCGCTGCATCTTCCTCCTACAGCGCTGTCTGTACAGGTCCTGCATGGCCGGCAGTTCAGTACTGGTGATGCGCTCTGCTGATCTCACCACCCTCTGCAGAGCTTTGCGGTCCAAAGCATTACAGCTGCCATACCAGGTGGTGATACAGCCAGACAGAATACTCTCAATGGTGCATCGATAGAAGTTTGTGAGTATTCTGGAGTCCATGCCGAACCTTCTCAGGCGCCGCAGAAAGAAGAGCCGCTGTCTTGCAGCTTTTGTGATCACACCAGCATGGTGAGACCAACTCAGATCCTCACTGATATTGATGCCAAGGAATCTGAAGCAGCTGACTCTCTCCACCTCTGCTCCCTCAATGTGAATGAGGGTATGGCCTCCTCCCTGCAGTCTCCTGTAATCCACAATGAGCTCCTTAGTTTTGCTGACGTTGAGCAGCAGGTTGTTGTCCTGGCACCATGATGTCAGGGCTCTCACCTCTGCC
This sequence comes from Xenopus tropicalis, assembly GCF_000004195.4. NCBI lineage: Eukaryota > Metazoa > Chordata > Amphibia > Anura > Pipidae > Xenopus > Xenopus tropicalis. The sequence continues at coordinate 21,573,776 of NC_030684.2, read as the reverse complement.
CTGTATGCCGACTCATCTCCATCAGAAATGCAGCCGATGATGGTGGTGTCGTCTGCAAATTTGATGATAGTATTGGAGCTGTGTGTTGCTGTACAGTCGTGGGTGAACAGGGTGTACAGCAGGGGGCTGAGCACACATCCCTGGGGGACACCGGTGCTAAGTGTCAGTGTGGATGAGGTGATGTTGCCGATCCGAACCACCTGAGGTCTGTTTGTCAGGAAGTCCAGGATCCAGCTGCACAGGGAGGAACTGATGTTCAGGTCACGGAGTTTCATGACAAGTCTGGATGGTACGATGGTGTTGAAAGCAGAGCTATAGTCAAAGAACAGCATCCGCACGTATGTGTTTCTCTGGTCCAGGTGGGAGAGGGCAGTATGAAGTGCAATTGCTATTGCATCGTCTGTAGATCTATTTGACCTGTAGGCAAACTGGAGTGGATCAAGTGAAGCAGGGAGTAAAGATGTGATGTGAGCCTTGACTATACGCTCAAAGCACTTCATGGCAATGGAGGTGAGTGCTACTGGGCGATAGTCATTTAGGCAGCTCACATTCATTTTCTTAGGGACAGGGATGATGGTGGTCCTCTTAAAACATGTTGGGACAGCAGACTGGAGCAGGGAAAGGTTAAAAATGTCTGTGAAGACATCTGCTAGCTCATGGGCGCATGCTTTGAAAACACGACCTGGGATGTTATCTGGTCCAGGAGCTTTCCGTGTGTTTACTTTTCTGAAGTGTTTACACACGTCTGCCTGAGATATCTGATAAGGGCGACCATCCTCTTCCAACAAAAGCTCCTGAGATAGGTGTTTATTTTCAGGCAGACGTGTGTAAACACTTCAGAAAAGTGCATGCATAGAAGGTGTTCAGCTCATCAGGTAGAGAAGCAGTTACCTCCCCCACTCTGCAGCTCTTTGCTTTGTAGTCTGTGATGGTCTTCAGTGCACTCCACATGTTCCTGATGTTAGAGTTGCTATAGCAGGACTCCACCTTTTCTCTGTACTGTCCCTTAGCTGTTTTTATTGCTTTCCTGAGTGCATACCGGGATGATTTGTACTCACTTGGGTCTCCGGATTTAAAGGCTGCAGTCCGCGCTTTGAGCGCTGCACCGACCTCTCCGTTAACCCATGGCTTCTGGTTGGGGTAAGTCCGTACATTAACCCGCGGTACGACGTCATTGATGCATTTGTGAATAAAGTCCATTACGTACTCAGCGTAGTTGTTGATGTTGTTGTCAGCGGCAGTCCGAAAGACTTCCCAGTCTGTGGTGTTGAAGCAGTGACGCAGGGTGCTGTCTGACTGGTCGGTCCAGCGCTGAACCAAACGCATCATAGGCTGCTCGCGTTTTAGCTTCTGCCTATAGGCTGGCAGCAGCAGGACTGAGGAGTGATCTGATTTGCCGAAGGCTGGTTGAGGGCGGGCTTTATAGGCATGTGTGTACGGAGTGTGAACATGGTCCAGGATGTTCCCACCACGCGTTGGAAAGTTTACATGCTGGTAAAACTTCGGCAGAACTTTCTTCATGTTGGCTTTATTAAAATCGCCAGCCACGATAAAAGCAGCCTCCGGGTGTAATGTTTCCTGCCGGTCGATAGCATCAAACAGTTCATCCAGTTCCTGTGTGGTGTCGGCGTGGGGAGGAATATAAACAGCGGTACAAAATATTGCTGTAAACTCCCTGAGCAGATAAAAAGGTCTGCATCTGATCATAAGATATTCAAGATCAGGAGAGCACCCAGATGAAACTGTCTGTACATCAGTACAGCCCCGTTTGTTGGTCAGTACACACACACACCACCCCCCCTGCATTTACCTGAGTCTATTGTTCTGTCCCGGCGGTGAATGGAGAGTCCCTCAGGAACAATGGCAGAGTCAGGGATGGAAGGGACAAGCCATGTCTCTGTAAAAACAAAGACGTTGCAGTTCTTAATGTCCCTATGAAAAGTTAACCTGGCTCTTAGTTCATCCAGCTTGTTTTCCAAAGACTGGACGTTCGCTAGTTCATCCAGCTTGTTTTCCAAAGACTGCTGTTCGCCCTAGCCATTGAGCCCTTGGCAATTCAAATTAGACACTCCCAACAAATTAAAGGACTCATATACAAAAAGGTAGAAGAGAAAATTTCCTTGTACGCCGATGACACACTGTTATACCTTGCTGACCCTGACAACTCATTTAAATCAGCCCTAGAAGTAATTAAGTCCTTTGGTACATTCTCCGGCTTACAAATTAACTGGGAAAAATCTATTGTTTTCCCTTTAGATAATCAGGTCCCCCTAATGGCAGATCCAGACTGCACTCTCAAAATAGCCAACACTTTCAAATACCTAGGGATAACAATACATAAAGAGCCAGCACAGTTCCTTGCACATAACCTACATCCGCTCCATAATAAATTTGTGGACACTCTCAAATTCTGGACAAAGCTCCCGCTCACATTAATAGGCAGAATCAACATATGCAAAATGATCTTTCTCCCAAAATTCCTCTACCAATTCAGCAATACCCCCTGTCACATACCCAAAAAAACCTTATTAGAAATCGATCGCACTCAATCTACATTTATTTGGGGAAACAAATCTCCAACCCTCTCTAGAAACACGCTAAATGCCCCACAGGACCAATTAGGACTAGCGTCTCCTAATTATGAGCTCTATTACCTAGTGTAGGGACCCATAGGGTTAAGCTCCCTATGGTGTTATCCCTTATCTTTATGTTATCTGTGTTGTAATAGGGCAGAGCCCTCTACACTCAGATTACAGTATTAGGCTACCCCCTATAGGTTTAGCCCAGGTTGACCACTCCCCTTGTGCAGACTATATAGTGTCTGGCACAAGGAAGTGCCTTCCTCTTTGGCTGCTGTTCTCTCAGGCTGCAGGTCATCGGGCCTGAGACACACGGTCTCAGTAAAGAGAACTGCCAGTTTTATAAGTCGGGGACAGGGCCCCGTGAATGAGAATTAGCCAGCACAGACAGTTTGTATTATAGCACCCTCTAGAAGTGGTGAGAGTAGTCAGCTTATTTAGCAAGGGCAGTTTAATAGCCCCAACCAGGAGTTGTAAAAGGGTTTAGTCCACCCCGGCTCTGTAGTCGTTCTTTAGGGACCGGTTTTATTAGACGCCAGGTACCAGTGTTAGGAGCTCTCCCCTGGACCACAGTCGGCCGGAACACTCCCTTCTGAAAGGTCTATATCTCAGGTGTCAACTAATCCTCTGTGCATCCTCCAAGTGGGTTATTCTGTGCCTAAGTGTCACCTTTGTATTATCCACGGTGATCACACATTCTATACTGCTGTGTCTGTGAGTATACCCTGCTGCACTATCAAGTTGTGCCTTTGTCCAATAAATTGTACCATAGTTCATGATCAAGAACCTTTCTGGCGTCCATTATTCCATCTGCACCACACAAGCTCTACCTAGTTGTAGTTCAACTACACCCTCAGCTCCATTAATACCTCCCATATAGCGGAGGCCCACTCCTGTGTATTAAGGTCGCATGTAACACATGCTCTATACCACATACTAGCCTGGGTTTGCCATATCCTAGCCAAAAAAGTGTTACATTTGGCGCCCAACGTGCTTTTTGTATTGATATATGCAATTTATTTAATCCGGAGCCATAGCCTTGAGGGACTGAGCTGCTGTGTGTGTGTCTTTAAATTTCCCTGACAGGTACTGCCGGACGCGATAGGCAAAAGGCGCCTGCAGTCCTGCTCGTAAATTCTAATCTGTAATTGGCCGTGGGTTCGGGCTTGAACGGTTCCCCCGAGTATTCCCATTGGCTGGCGCCACTGTCAATCATCATTACTAGTTTTGGCGCTCTTTTTGCTGAAATCTCGTGTGAAGTGACTTGTTTACGAGACTTCACCGGGGAGAGGGGCAGGAGCTGACGTCACGGCGGCCATCTTACGACTCGCACTTGAGAGAGTGAGAGGTGCGCTAAACAGCTCTTGTGCCCTAGTGAGTGACTGTGTTTGTAAGCGGCTGCTACAACTACAGTTTTCTAAGAAATCAAACCAGCATTGCCTACCCGACACTGCGGCTGCAGAGGGATCCATTGGCGACTGGCAGCGTGGTACCGGATCTCACCAGAGCCTGCGGCTGCGGCCTGGAAAATCTGACCGGAACTCCACGACTAATAATACCTGTTGATCTCAGCATACCTAATCTGACCTGCGGCTGCGGAAAGACTGCTACGGTTCTGAGATCTACCGGGTGCGACTGGGACCTGCGGCTGCGGCCTAGAGCACACCGGAGGACTGTGAGTATTCCACGGCTGTGGGACCACTACTATTATCCAGCCGGCCGGCTTGTTATATTAACCGGATAAACCGGCACCTGCGTTTTTCACTTACCCCAGTGAGACCTAGTACACATTGCTGCGATCTGGGTTTGATAACATAGTGGGAAGTGTTGCTCCCATTGCTGCGGCTGCAGTAAGGAGCATTATATTGAACCATAGACCCCCGGAGGCGTCTGCGGGCTGCTATAGAACTGTGGGCCCAGCTACTGCGGGACTCTGAATTTCATTGCTGCGGCTGCAGTGTAAAATATTTTGTGGATATTAAACCACTATCTGCTAAAATGGCGGATGCATCTACACCCCGCCAACTGACACCAGAGGCATTTGAAAATGTGCCTGAAATTGTTCCCCCGCAGCGGTATACCTGGCTAGGTACTTTTGGGGAGCGTTATGAGGAAGACGGGTCCAAATGGGTAGAGGCCTATTGTGGGGGATGCTATTCTGAAATATCCCAAGCGTGGAGGGATCTGGAAGCCAGATGCCCTGTCTGTAAGACCCGCTGCTGGACTGAGCCTCTAGTAAAACCACAAGTACCTTCCTATGATAAGGGTACCAGTATTTCACCAGGCTCAACCAGGCCTGCAACCCCTGTACCCGCCCCGGTCCAGAAACCAGAGGTCCCTACACCAACCTCAGAGGGAACCTCAGGGGACATATTATTATCCTCATCACATTCCTCCGAAAGTGGGGAGCTGGGCGCAGGTATGGCTGCTATATCCTTAGCACCAACTGAGAAAGCTAAACCACCTACTGTTGCTCGTTCAGACCCCAATACCCCTATTGATCCAGCCATACAAAGGCTACTGGAGATAATGAGAGGGAGAGGAAGGGCTAAGTCTGAGAGCCAGGAGGAAAAGAGTACAGTATCATCCACAGGGAGTGGTATGCTGTTGGGTAGCTCTACCCGGCGTAGGTACCCAAGACCTAATTGGGCTGTAATGGACTTTGGGCCCCTACCAAAATGCTCCTTGCCAGAGGAGGAGTATAAATTTCAATCTACTATGCCTCCTACTGATTCCACTCCTAAAGGGAAGGCGCAGAGTTTGCCTCCAGAGTGGCCCTGTACACCGCCACCACTGTATGCTTTCAGCAAAGATACGTCCTGCTGGGTGGCTCCGGGGAGAGCTGACTCTGAGAAATTCAGGTCAGTTTCAAGAGTGCAACGCCTTATCAATACCCAGGTGTATGAAAAATGGGGCTATTACATGCCGTATGCCCCGGAGTGGGTGTATGATGAGGTCACCAAGCATGTCGACGAGTGGCTGTATGGAGAGCTTGTCCGCAGGGAGAAGTTGGGACCCGGAGGAGTCTTTAAGAAGGATCCCGAGAGAAGACACAGGGATGTCGACTACCTCTATGATATTGCCCAGGAGTGGTGGTTCGGGCGTACCATCCTAAAACATGGTGTAAAGTCGTGTGGAAAGTATCAAGAGGAAAGAAATTTCGCACTTAGCTCAGACCTCCCCAGTGGAGGCCGAATTGATAAGCCGCACCCGGCTTACTACGTGTCTTATGAAGTCACAAAAGCCAAGTACGAACGCAATATGCACTGAAAAACCCCATGCCGGATTCAGGTATATTTCCCTTCATTGATGGGATTTTCCCCCGGGTGGGAGGTGGGTTTGGTTTCCCTTAAAAGTTAAAGGGCAACACCCACCATATTGGGCACATCTCTAAAGAGACTGCCGGTCTGCCGCCATAGAGTGTGACCCCATTCTTCAGTTTATCCACAGTGGTGGATTTGGTTCTTTAAAGTTGAAGCTCTCAAGTGAGAGACTGTAAAGTTTGTTTCAGTTGGGTGAACAATAAAAAAGACTGCTGCGCCCCATCCCACTACAACTTCTATTTTCATCTACCTCACTGAGAGTAGGCCCCTTGCCTAATCCACACCACGAAGTGCATGTCGAGACATCCATGTACACTGGGTTTTGGGTGGAAGGCCTGGACTTAATAAAGTTTATGGGTGGGGATGTATTACAGTTTAAATTGTGCCCAATAACAATTTCTTTACAGCCAAGCATGTGCCTGGGGACCCCTGAGTGAAGGCAGGATCGTCCTCATGTGTAAGTGTACCTGTTATATCCCTGTTGCAGGTTACAGGTGGTATATCAAGGATACCTAAGTGTGTACCTGAGCACCACTGTTTAGGGGCAGGAAGGTGACTCAAGAATTATAAGTATTGTGCCTGTCATACCTCTGTTGCAGAGTCAGATGGTATGTCATGGGTCTATAAGTAAAGTGCCTGAGTGATCTATTATGACACTCATGAATGTATATGGTTTACAGTAACGTAACTAGCAACGAAACAGTTAATATTTTGTTTACATAAAAATTTCTGTTACAGCTAAGAAGGTGCCTGGGAACTTGTATAGCAGGATAAACTCCCATGTTTGCATTAGAGTGATCCTACAGGACACTCAAAGTGTATATGATTCAATAAGTTGCTGTATGTGCCTAATCTTTTCTTTACAGCTATCCAGTGTACCAGATACTCCTCAGGAGAGGGTATCAGAAATGGATGTATGGGTACTGTATTTTTGCACTAAATCAATGCACTACTGTTTTTGCTTGAAAAGTGTACTTAATGTTATTTGCCATTGCCGGGTCGGAATGGATTCTTCCCCCGGGTGAATGTAGGGACCCATAGGGTTAAGCTCCCTATGGTGTTATCCCTTATCTTTATGTTATCTGTGTTGTAATAGGGCAGAGCCCTCTACACTCAGATTACAGTATTAGGCTACCCCCTATAGGTTTAGCCCAGGTTGACCACTCCCCTTGTGCAGACTATATAGTGTCTGGCACAAGGAAGTGCCTTCCTCTTTGGCTGCTGTTCTCTCAGGCTGCAGGTCATCGGGCCTGAGACACACGGTCTCAGTAAAGAGAACTGCCAGTTTTATAAGTCGGGGACAGGGCCCCGTGAATGAGAATTAGCCAGCACAGACAGTTTGTATTATAGCACCCTCTAGAAGTGGTGAGAGTAGTCAGCTTATTTAGCAAGGGCAGTTTAATAGCCCCAACCAGGAGTTGTAAAAGGGTTTAGTCCACCCCGGCTCTGTAGTCGTTCTTTAGGGACCGGTTTTATTAGACGCCAGGTACCAGTGTTAGGAGCTCTCCCCTGGACCACAGTCGGCCGGAACACTCCCTTCTGAAAGGTCTATATCTCAGGTGTCAACTAATCCTCTGTGCATCCTCCAAGTGGGTTATTCTGTGCCTAAGTGTCACCTTTGTATTATCCACGGTGATCACACATTCTATACTGCTGTGTCTGTGAGTATACCCTGCTGCACTATCAAGTTGTGCCTTTGTCCAATAAATTGTACCATAGTTCATGATCAAGAACCTTTCTGGCGTCCATTATTCCATCTGCACCACACAAGCTCTACCTAGTTGTAGTTCAACTACACCCTCAGCTCCATTAATACCTCCCATATAGCGGAGGCCCACTCCTGTGTATTAAGGTCGCATGTAACACATGCTCTATACCACATACTAGCCTGGGTTTGCCATATCCTAGCCAAAAAAGTGTTACACTAGCTTCTCAATGTATACACATAGCAAACTGGAAAGTGTTCGACCCCGAGAACCCAGCTTCAATTTTAGAGGCTCTCTATTTCACATCTGTAGAAAGTCTACACAATGCCCTATATAGGACAAGAAAGGACATTAGTCCGCTACCACCAGTCATAGATGCCACAAAAAAAGCCTGGGACTCCATGTTACACCTAACTGACAAGACAGATTCAATCTCCCCTGACGCCCCGTTGTGGGGAAATAGCAATCTAATACACTTTGCATCCTTTCCGGAAGCAGGATCATGGGCTAGATTAGGGATAAAACGTAAAGACCATCTCTACTCGAGTGGAGAACTACACACACTACCCCAGCTGCAACAACTTGCCTCCCGACCCGGCCTGTCAGACTTCAGATTTGTGCAGATTAAACGCCTCTGTGAAACACAGTTCCAAAACCCACCACAAATGCAACACCCAGACTTTGAACACTTGACAATGCAACCAACCAAACGCATATAAGCTTCTAATAAATAAGAGATATGACCCACAGCCTAGGGTAAAGCTTAAGTGGGAAACCTCAGGGATACAACTGAACCCAGACGACTGGGAAGAAATTATAGACAATCTATACTGACCCCTGATAAGCACAAGAGACAAACTGATACAATTCAAAATTATTCATCAGACATACCTTACCCCACAAAAACTACATAATATGGGGAAATTAGACTCTTCTAACTGTCCAAGATGCAAAGTCCACATGGCCAATTTTCTACACTTAATCTGGGACTGTCCTGAAACACAAAAATTTTGGCGTAAAGTCACAGAATTTATGGAAACAGAACTGGAACTACCGCAAGTACTCAACCCAGCCACCTGCATACTGGGTACCCTAGACACACTGATACCCAGAAGGAATACAAAATTACTAATGAGGCTGCTACTTTTTATGCCAAAAAAAACATCTCTCTGCATTGGATGGGCCCAACACTTCCATCCCTTCGCAAATGGATCACACTGGTCAACTCGCAATTGGAACTGTATAAACTTGTCTACCTCGCCAGAGACTGCCCGGCAAAATTTGAACAAATCTGGTCTCGTTGGATAGACTCTCCAGGCACCATGGCACAATAACTGTTTGCTCTCCAACCCTTCTCATCCTTCCCTCCTTTTCCTTTCTTTCTACTCTATTTTATTGTTATGAAAACCAATAAAAAACTAACCTTTAAAAAAAAAATTCCCACTGGCCACCAATGACAGGGCCTGGAGTTCTTTAAAGGGGGCCAAAACTAAAAAAACTGAATCACGGCCGGGCCCCCTTTAAAGCAACCATCATCCGGGCCCGGCACAAGTCCCCCTTGTGCCCCCCTGATGGCGGCCCTGTGCCCAGATTGCTAGTTGGTCACGATCCTGCTGCAAGGATGCCACATCCTGGATAGAATTGACCGGTCTTCAGAGTTTTGTGTCATCTGCAAACATTGTCATCTGTGTCATTGCTTATAATACCCTCCCCTAAGTCATTTATGAACAAGTTAAACAAAAGTGGACCCAGTACAGAACCCTGAGGGACCCCACTGAGAACCTTACTCCAAGTAGAGAATGTACCATTAACAACCACCCTCTGTATCCGATCCTGTAGCCAGTTTTCTATCCATGTGCAAACGACTTCACTAAGATCAATAGACCTTAGTTTAGAAAGCAGTGGTTTGTGGGGAACGGTATCAAATGCTTTGGCAAAATCCAAATAGATTATAGGGCTGATTCACTAAGGTGCGTTAAAACGAGCGCTATTTATAGCATGTGATAAAAATTTTATCGCGTCTAATTTTTCGCGTCTTAATGTACGATTCATTAAAAGGATATTTGCGTTATTTAGACGCAATGCTGTTTGCATTATTTAAGTCGCGAAGACTATTTTCATGCTGTATTTGACGCAACACACGCTAATTAACGCCACTTTTCGCGTGCATGCTAATTAATGCACATGCGCTACTTGTCGCGTGTGCGCTAATTTCTGCACGCACACTAATTGACGCACTCAGTACCACATAACTAGCGTCATTTTGCACATTTGTGTTGGGAGAGCGCGGAAGGTGGCGTTGCGCAATTGAAAGGCCAACAGAGAAAGTGATGTCTCCATCAGTGTGGGAGCCAGCAGAGGGAAAAAGGTGGCAAAAAAGAGGGAACACCTTGCAAGTGTTCCAGCTGCCTTGTCACACAGCTCTGGCAGTGACACTGACAGAGAGAGGCCTGGTTTCATCGGTAGCCCAGATGTGTCGGATGTGGAGGGCACTGACAGGGATTATCGCCCAGAGAAAGCCAGTGGAGAGGAGAGTGAGGAGCTTCCACACCCCTCATCACCAAAAACGAAGAGACAACAGGAGAGCAGGCTCCGAAACTTAACGTTTTCTGAGTTTGAAAATGAGGCGGAAAATGAGGCCGCATTAAAGGCAAATATGCTGGCAAGACGCAGACGGCAGTGAAAACCAAAGCCTGGATGGACATAGCAGACCACTTAAACAGCATTGGGGTCTGTCTGTGCAGTGTTCAACACTGCAAGAAGCACTACCAGGACATTAAGAGGGTCCTGAAGAAAAAGCTGGCAGAGGACTCTAGATACAGGTAAATATCTTACATTCATTTTTCTATTTAACACTTGCTCATCTGCTTTTCTCCTCAATCAGCTTTTCTTTTTGGCTTCTTTCCTACTTACTTTACTTGTATGTAATGTATGTATGGCACGCCTATTATTATGTGCGCAACTTATGTCCTCAAAGCTGGGGAGTAGAACAATAAACTAGGGCAGTAATAGGGGGGGTCATTTAATAAATATTTCCCAAAATAATTAATGCCCTGTACTCTCCTTTATCAAGGAGGATTATTAAGCATTGTTTAATACAGAGTATAAGGGAGAGGCCTGGGAGTTAGCAAGGCCACTTAGCAGCAACTTACAGCATTTTATTAGGGTTTGTGTCAGAACATGCCTTAGTATTGTTACACTTGAAAGTAAAGGGAATTGATTGAGGCAACAATGATTAACAAAAAGTGACTGCATTGTTATGGCTTGCTTATTGGAGCCAACACAATAAAACCATTCCTATATTTTATTTAGATCTGGAACTGGAGGTGGCCCTGATAAGAAAGTGTTTTTTACCAAAAAGGAGGAGCTGCTGCTGCCTTTTCTGCACACAGAGAGCGTAAGCAGTGTGTCCGGCACCTTCGATTCGGACAGGAATGTTGGCCAAGGTAGGTGTAATGACATTCAGGTGTAATGTAATTCAAGTGTATTTACTCTTGCAGAGAAGCTTAATATTAATGGAATACAATGTTTTCTAAAACAGATTCATCCTTACCACCACCTGGCACAAGCAGACGCACACAATCGTCATCTGCTCTGATTCCAGGTATTTTTGTTACCAAATTTTGTTGGACCTGTGTTTTGTGTTAGGCTTGTGCAGTGGCATAATAGTGAATTGTGTCTGTGTATATTGCAGGTGTTTCAATTACAGAAGTGCAGTGTACTGCTAATAAGATAGGTGTGTTATTGGACAAGTGTGTCTTGCTGGGTTAGGTGCAGTCAGTTCATCTTGTACTTTTGGACAGTCAATCTTTTCAACTTGATTTTACCTTTTTGCCTCATTTGGAATGAATCAATGTCCACAAATAGTTTTTGCAAAATAAACTTGGTCATGTTTTAAAACAAATGACAATCTTATTGTCCATGAAGTTTGCCTGGCATCATGCACATAATAACAAAAAATTAAATAAAGTCTTTTTCTTTTTTCCAAAAGGTGGATGCCCCACTCCCCACAATATGATCCTGAAATTGAAGGGGAAACTTTTAGTGGGGAGGCAAGTGAGAGAGGGTCACACGTATGTGGCAGCGATGTGGCCTTGTTCTCAGATGAGGAGCCAGCCAGCATTCCCCAGCAGCAGCAGCTAGTCACAACCCAGGCCAGAAGAGCTAATGTAGCCCCCCAGGAACCTGAGAAAGATAGGTTCCACAAATCCCTAATGAGGCATCATAAAAATTTTATGAAAAAATTGGACACACTGCATGCCGACTTGTGTGTGGCCACTAACGTCTACAATGCCAGTCAGGCACGCCAAGCTGCACACTAGTCGGCCATGTTAAGCCTCCAACAGGCCAGTCAGGCACGCCAAGCTGCACATGAGGCTGCCATGTTAAGCCTGCAAGAGGAGCGGTTAGAACTACAACACCAAAAACTTGCATTGTCAGCTAGGCAAAATTCGCTCCAAGAGCAACAAATTGCCTTGCAAGAAAAGGCACAAAAGGCAATTGAGCCAACATGCTCTACCAGTAGAGCTAGTGGTGAGAGCACAGCTACCGCTCCTGCAGCTCACACTAGGCAGCTTTGGAAAAGAAAATAAATATGCCACATTAGGGATCTGTGGAACCTATCTTTCTTAGGCCTATGTTGTTTGAAAATATTTCTTTCTGTTTTTTCTATTTGTGTTGCGGGTGGGGGAATCACCTGCTCAAACCATTTCTTTTGGAAGTGGGTTCCCTGTAAATAAAACCTTTTTTTTTTTTTTTGGAAAAGTTGTTTGGTATTTGTTGTTTATGGGATTAAAGATTGTAGGTACTTACAGGAAAAGTAATTTGTAACGATTTGTCCCCGGACTTCATTCCCTCTGGCATCCAGGCAGTAGAACCGGCTTTTAAGGACCCCAAATGTCTGCTCAATCACAGACCATGCTCTGACATGTGCTTCATTAAAAGCATGCTCAGCCCGTGTATGCGGCCTGTGAATAGGTGTGATGAGCCACCTAGAGCAACGGGTAGCCAGCATCTCCTGAAATAAAATAAGATGTAATAAGATGCTGCAAACAAATAAGCTGCTTCCAGTCTCCCTCTGTCAAAACATGGTCCTTTTGCAACAGATGTGACAGTGTGAGACTGATAGGTGACACTACAAGTAGCTGCTTTGACTCTCCCACTGGCAAAAGAGGGCACTTTTCAAATTGCAAAACAAGCTTATGGCAGGAAGGGCCTGGTTTGACAGTGGGAGACAGAAAGCAAATGTGGGCAAGTTGTGCTAGACATGACACAAATACTTACCTAAAAGCCACCCGTGAGGCATTTGTCCAGTCTCGAAAGAATGGTAAAGTGCGGACTGCCTTAGGATGTAACCATCGTGAGAGGAGCGGGGGAACCCAGACACGATGCTCAGGATGTTCATCTGTGCATCACACACCACTTGCACATTGAGGGAGTGGTAGCTTTTACGGTTTCTAAAAATGTGCTCCCTGTCTTGGGGGGGGGGGTTGACGCCACATGGGTGCAATCAATTGCACCCAACACATAAGGGATGCCACTTACCCCATAAAACTGCCTTTTCACGTCGTTCCACTCCTTCCGATTTTTGGGGAACTAAATGAAATTCCCAGACACCGAGCGGATGGCGTTCAGGACCTGCTCAAGGCACCGCAAAAATTTAGGCTGTGACACCCCCCTTTAAACCCCCCCAGCCCTCTGGAAACTGCCAGTGGCTAAAAAGTGCAGGGAGCACAGGAGTTTCACCATTCCAGGTATGGCACGGCTTCTGCGAGGGAAGCCTCAAGCAGCTCATACAGGCTGGATATTGCTGCCCTATTGAGCCTGTAGTGCTTGACCACTTCATCCTCGTTTAAGCCCTCTAAAGTGGCCCTTTCGCAATAAAAGCGAGGCTGCATGACTCTGGAAGGCTCAGGGACTTGATGTTCCTCCTCCAAATCAAGCAAAAACCCCATTGCAAACTCCATTTTAGCTTTTTCCACTCAAAAATTAAAAATGTGCTCTGCCCAACGCCTCCCCCAATTAGGCGCTAAAATATGCACACATTTGTGCGCTAATTATTAACGGATTTAACGCTTTAGGCTTTTGCGAATCATGTGTTCGCATTCTTCTCATTTGCTATTTACCGCGTTGCGTTAAAATGAACACATGCGGTTGCATGCTAAATTAACGCATGCGATAATACTTTAACGTAACGCATGTTTTTTTGTGTCAATTTTAATGCAAAAAAACATGCGGTAAGCGTTATCACACTTTAGTGAATCAACCCTTATATCTACTGCATCCCCACTGTCCAGCTTCTTACTCACCTCATCATAAAAAGCAATTAAATTGGTCTGACATGACCTGTCCTTCATAAAGCCATGCTGATTACCGCTCACAATGCCATTCTCCAGTACATAATTTTGTATGTGATCCCTTAACAAGCCTTAAAATAACCTGCCCACCATGGATATCAAACTTGCAAGCCTGTAATTGCCAGGCTGAGATCTTACTCCCTTTTTAAATATAGGAATGACATTCACCTTCTTCCAATCCCTAGGTGCCATACCTGATGAAAGAGAGTCTGAGTGTCACTGTCGGTATCCCAAAACTCAGAACTGGCGCCAACGGTCCGGTCTTGGCTCACGCTTCTGCCTCTAACAGCCGCCTTTCACGTCGGGAGGAGCCCTTCGCTACTCGGATGCTGCCAGGTCTTATAGTGAAAGACCCAAGGAGAGAGTTCTGAGCAAGCAAGGGAACCAGAACCGAGTTGCAGGGAGAAGGGGAACGAGTCAGCGTAGTCAGAGGTCAGGCCAGGGTCAGCAACAATCAGGCAGCGCGGTATCAAAAACGGAATCCGGAAGAGTGATCAAGCAGGCAAAAGGTCGGTCCAGGCAGCAAACGAGAATGGTCAGTTCAGGCAAAAGGTCGGTCCAGGCAGCAAACGAGAATGGTCAGATCAGGCAAGAAGTCGGTCCAGGCAGCAAACGAGAATAGTCAGAACAGGCAAGGATCAAAACGAGGCACTACAATAGAGGAAAACACCCAGGAACTTTCAGGAAGAAAAACCTACGTTGGGCAATGAAAAAAGACCAGGAAGCGCTTTAAATATTTGAATTTGCCGCCAAAGTGACATCACACGCACGGCGAGCACCCGAGTGCGCATGTGTGCGCGTCAAAGGATGCGCATGTGCATTAAAGGGCCGTGCAGTTCGTGCGCGCCTAAGGAAGACGGCGGGTGTCCCCGCCGCCCCACTAGACCACCAGGTACCGTTACATTACCCCCCCTCCAGAGGGGGCCACCGGATCCCTAGGTCTATCAGGAAACCTGGCATGGAACTGTCGTACAAGACGATCAGCCCGAACATCCGATGCTGGAACCCAAGACCTCTCTTCAGGGCCATATGCTTTCCAATGTAGCAGGTATTGTAGCTTACCCCTAGAGAGGCGGGAGTCCACTAACCTGTGTACCACATATTCAGGTTGCCCTTCAACAGAAATTAGAGGAGGTTGACATGAAATGAGTTAGAAATCTCAAGTTCAGGAGGAAGTTCTAACTGGACCATGCTAGGATTGATGATCTTAGATACAGAAAAATGCCCGATAAATTTAGGTCCCAATTTAGCAGACGGAACCTTCAAAGGGACATTTTTAGAAGAAAGTCAGACTCTATCACCGACCTGATACTCTGGTGACACTTTATGATGTTTATCAAAGGCTTTCTTTTGAACAGTCACTGCAGAAGATAGAGAGCTTTGAACATCTTGCCAAATCTTAGAGAAATGATCCACCAAAGAATTAACTGCGTGCACATCAGAGGATGCAGTGGCAAAAGAAAATGCTCTAGGATGATAACCAAAAACAGTAAAAAACAGAGATACCCCAGTGGACAATGAGAAGAATTATTGAAAGCAAATTCGTCCCAAGGAAGAAAATCCGCACATAGGGATTGATTACTAGAACCATAACACCTGAGATACTGTTCTAAAGACTGATTTGTCCTTTCTGTCTGGCCATTAGTCTGAGGATGGTAAGCAGAGGAGAAGGACAAGTCTGTACCCATGAATGCACAAAAAGCCCGCCAAAACTTTTAAACAAACTGAACCCCCCTATCAGAGACAATGTTTAGAGGGGCGCCATGGAGCTTAAAGATATTTGTTACAAAAAGTTCGGCAAGGGACTTTGCAGACGGGAGGGCGGGAAGGGGAATAAAATGAGACATTTTGCTAAAGCGGTCTACTACCACCCAGATAACTGTATTCCCTTTGGAAGGAGGTAAATCCACAATAAAATCCATAGAAATATGAGTCCACGGTCTTACTGGGATAAGTGGTTGAAGCAGCCCCTGAGGTAAGGATCTGGAACGTTTAGAGAGTTGACAAACAGAACAAGAATTAATATAATTCCCTGTATCCTGCTTTAAAGTTGGCCACCAGAGGGTGCGAGACAGGAGGGAACAAGTCTTATTATGGCCTGGATGCCCAGCTACCTTTGAATCATGGGATTCCGATAAAACCGCCTCCCGAAGGTTCTCTGGAACAAATAATTTCCCCGAGGGTACACTGGGAGGGCTTCAGTTAAAGAGGAAAGTAGATCCGGAATAAGGGCTGCTACAATCATATCTTTAGGAATAATAAGGTCAGGTTAACTTCCCTCTAGTGGTTTGGAGTCAAAACTTCTGGACAGGGCATCTGCTTTGACATTTTTCCCACCAGGTCTATAGGTTATAATGAAATTAAAACGAGAAAAGAATAATGCCCACCTGGCCTGTCTGGGATTTAAACACTTAGCAGATTCAATATACAAGAGATTCTTATGGTCTGTGAATACCGTAACCACATGCTTAGCCCCCTCCAAGAGATGTCTCCATTCTTCAAATGACAATTTTATGGCCAATAATTCCCTATTACCTATATCATAATTCATCTCCATAGGAGAAAACTTCTTAGAGAAGTAACTGAAGGATGAACCTTATTGGTAACGGGGTGGCGCTGAGACAGGACCGCTCATGCTCCTAGTTCAGAAGCATCCACCTCTACCAGAAAAGGAAGAGCAGAGTCGGGGTGCAGGAGTACTGGAGCAGAAATAAAGGCTTCCTTTAGAAGTTTGAAGTTTGACCACATGCTTGGGTCAGCACCTTTCTTAGTGAGAGCAGTGATTGGAGCCATAAGTGTTGAAAAGTTCTTAATAAATTGTCTATAATAATTGGCAAAACCCAAAAACCTTTGTATGGCTCGTAAGGATAAAGGTTGTTCCCAATCCAAGATGGTCTGAACCTTGTCTGGGTACATTTTCAGGCCCTTATGAGAAATAATATAGCCAAGGAAGTGAACCGAGGGGACTTCAAATATGCATTTCTCAATCTTAGCATACAATTGATTTTGCCTTAATCTAAGTTTAACTTCCTGAACATGGGCAAGATGGTCAGACAGATTATTTGAATAGATCAAGATGTCATCTAAGTTTACTACCACAACGACCAAGAAGATCGCGGAAAATGTCATTTACCAACTCCTGGAAGACAGCAGGGGCATTACATAACCCAAAGGGCATTACTAAATATTCATAATAACCATCTCAGGTATTAAAGGCTGTTTTCCACTCATCCCCTTCCTGGATTCGTATTAGATTATGCGTGCCTCTTGGATCAAGTTTAGAAAAAATAGTGGCACCCTTCACTCCATCAAAGAGTTCAGAAATCAAGGGAAGGGGATATTGTTTCTTGACTGTGATTTTGTTCAGTCCTCTATAGTCAATGCATGGCTTAAGACCCACATCCTTCTCTACAAAGAAGAAACCAGCTCCTGCAGGAGAAGAGGGAGGGCCTTATAAAACCTCTCTCCAAGTTCTCCTTAATATACTCCTTCATAGCTAGAGACTCAGGGAGAGATAATGGGTAACTTCTACCCCTAGGGGGAGAGGAACCAGGAATTAAATCTATGGCACAATCATAAGGTCTGTGCCGAGGAAGGG
Source organism: Xenopus tropicalis (assembly GCF_000004195.4). Lineage (NCBI taxonomy): Eukaryota > Metazoa > Chordata > Amphibia > Anura > Pipidae > Xenopus > Xenopus tropicalis. The sequence continues at coordinate 21,556,214 of NC_030684.2, read as the reverse complement.
TTTTAGCTGCCTTTTTAGAGAAGACATCTGCACATGGAGAATAAGGGGAAGGTAACTCTTGTAAGGAAGTAGCAGCAAGAATTTGGGCAGACTTAGAGCTTAACTTCAGACAATCACTTCCCCTTTGAATAATCTAATTAGCCACCCAGTCAATTTGAGGATTGTGCTTATGCAACCAGGGGAGGCCTAGGATCACAGGCAATCTATGATGACAATGGAAATTTGCTCTACGTGAAAGGAGCTCATAGACAAGGAACAGATTACAGACTTAGAAGAAATAAACCCAGAACCTAGGGAAGTTCCATCAATTGCTAGCAATTTAACCAAGGAGGATAAAGGAAGTGTGGGTATTCCTTGCCTGTGGGCAAAGTTAATATCTAAGAAATTTCCTTCTGCCCCAGAATCTATGAAAGCTGAGCTTTCCACACAACCCATATCCCATCCCAAAAGGACCAGAAGCATAACTTTAGGGGAATATTGTTGGGGAGTAGAAAGGACATTACCCAAGCAGAACTCCCCAGACCTGCATAGGCTCTGTCGTTTCCCGGCCTTTTGGGACAAGAGCTGCGGAATTGACCTCTATCCCCACAGTACAAACATAACCCATTAGCCCACCTCCGAACCTTTTCTTCAGAAGATAAATGGGTAGAACCCAACTGCATGGGTTCCTCAGAAGATTTAGAAAAAACCACTTCAGGTTTGGGTACTGGCTCTACAGAAAAGGAGTGTGGGGCCGCTGCTGGGATTCTCTTAAGACGTCTCTCCCTGTGCCTCCTATTAATTTGAATGGCAAAATGCATGAGGGAATCTAGGGAGGGCTGAGCAGGGAAATTTATCAGACTATCCTTTACAGAATCGGATAGCCCGACTCGTAAAGCAGTATCATTCCAGCCCATTTCTACCGCCCAACGGCGGAATTCAGTACAGTAATCCTTGACCCAATGTTTACCTTGCCTGAGATTACGAATTGCTGAATGAGCAGAGGCGGAATGATCTGGGTTGTCATAAATTATTGCCATCAAATAAATAAAGGAATCAAAGGACGTGCATGCGCATTAAAGGGCCATGCAGTTCGTGCGTGGGCGTCCCCGCACCGGAGGAGGCGGCGGGCGTCCCCGCAGCCCCACTAGACCACCAGGTACCGTTACACTGAGAATATCAGAAACAAAGGCCACTGTAAATCTGACCCTAGCTCTCTCAGTACCCAAGGGTGTATTCCATCTGGCACAGGTGCCTTGTTCACATTTATCTTGTGGGCGAAATTTGGCAGAATCGATTGTTTCGCCACCTGGCCATTTTAATCAAGATATTGGTTAGGTAGGCCTGCTGGGGGGCCCCATGGGCAGATCAGCGGCTGAAACGGTCTGAAGGACTCGCATCGGCAACTAAGATCTGCCCGTGTATGGCCAACGTTAGTGTTATTTATTACATATGGGGCTAGTGCTCAAAATCCCTTCTACACTTACTTTAATACACCTTAATAAAAGCCTCTTTGCCTTCAAGGGGATCCATGAACATATAAAGGCACAAGATCACTTTAATACAGGCCCTAAAGCTTTGAGGTGTCTAATATTCTCTCATTTTATTCCAAGGGGGTACATTATTCTTTTAATATGCACATTTAAAAAAGCGCCGAATGTGCCTGCACCCGAATGAATGAGATACGCTTGGGTGCAGGCACAGGTAGCCGAAATATGCATAAAAACGAGAGAGAATGCAAAGTCTAGCGTTTTTATATGTATTTCGGCTACATGTGCCTGCACCTGAACGTATTCCATTCATTCAGGTGCAGGCACATGTAGGAGGCGTAGGGCGGTATTTTCAGAAAGCGATTTTTCCGCTTGACGAAAATATCCGCCCTACGCCTCGTCTGCCATCAGCCTTATAAGCATATCTTTTACGGCTCTTGTGTATTATGTATCTGGGTGTGGCTAATTTTGCATCCACAGGTGATATTTGTGCCCAAAGGACCCTATGCAGTCGTTCATGGTGCCCTTCTATCTGATGAAGGACTGTGAAATTAAGCAGCCGTATTTGGAGCCAATTTTATCAAGGGCAAGTTAAGAGCTGAGCCTGGAGGTGAGCAGTAGTCTGAAGGATACCTATATGCTCTAGGTCCCACTTCAGCTCCTAGATTCTGGGACACCTGCCTTTTTTTTTTTAGCTAATATAATTTGCTGTAGGTTAAATATATCTTTTAATCTGGATTTAAACTAAGCTTTCCTTCATAGGACGCTGTAGAGTTCGGCCTGCACATGCTACACATGGCCTCTCAAGATGAGCAGGGGGTTCAGTTAGAATCAGTACTGCTTTAGTTAAACAGCGGTTCCTTGTTTGAGGCCCAAGATCTGGTTATGGTTCCCAAGGAAAGACTCAATCTCTGAAGGGGTGCCAAACATTTGGTATGCCCCAGTGATTAAGACTTTCCTTCTACTTTAAAGTGGTTGTTCACTTCTGAGTTAACTTTTAGTATAATGTAGGGCAGTGGTCACCAACCTTCAAACCTTCCCTACAGTCAATTGTAATCCAAATGCTTGGTCCTCACTGCGGGGATATCAACTATCATTCATATGTGAAAGAATTATATTATGTCATATTAAGACACACCCTTATGTATTGTGACACTTGAACCTACAGGGGGATCTGGTTCAGTGTCTTAGGGTCGCTTCCCACAGTCTTTTAGGGTAAACATAGCAGTCACAGAGGTTGCTCTCTTACCGGCAAGTGCCAGCAGTTTATTTTGTTACAAAACTTCAGTAACAAACACAAAATAAGAAACAAGAAAATAAACCCTTGCACCAGAGCGCTGGCTAAACACAGTTGGCAGCCTAACTACTGTTGGGTGGCTTTTCCAACTCCAACTTAATAGAAGAAAATAAAATCAGAAATCAGAAGTACCTTTCCCATGCAGCGCAGCTCCTGCTACCTGTGAAGTGGGGAAGAGACTCCCCCTCCCCACACTGGAGTCTTTTTAAAAGGCTCTCAGCTGCAGCAATCACCTTGCTGCTAAGGTCTGTATTAAAGGGCTGGGTTTGTGATTAATTATTCCATGTTCCAGGGTACCAACTATGCAAAACCCTGGGAGAAACATATCGTCCATCTACAACTAACCCAGCCATTGTATTACAGTTTTATTACATTTTATTACATTTATATGCCTCCTCCTCCCCTGTGGAGCAACCCAAAGCTTATAATTACATAAATTAGGGACCATTTAATGGTTTTTAATTAAAACTGCGTAATGTGCTGGGTTGCCGATTTCGCTGAATGTCCTCTGTTTTTGCACCTTGTTCTGAACAATTTAGAGTGATGAAAACTTAGCAGGAGCTTATTTTCTGCTCTGTCTTATAAATGCCACATAGAATTCAAAGTTTTTACTTTGCCTTGTAGAGACTCAATTTTGTGAGCAAAATGGGCTTTGCTGATGCATTCGCGTAATGAGCTGTGTTGCCGGTTTCGCTGAATGTGCTCTGTTTAAAAAAAAACAATGTTTTTACAACGTGTTCTGAATGGTTTGCAGTGATGAAAACTTAGCAGGAGCATATTTTCTGCACTATCTTTAAAATGCTATATACAATTCAAAGTATTTACTTTACCTTGTAAAAACTCAATTTTGTGAGTAAAATGGGCTTTCCTGATGCATTCGCGTGATTTGCTTCTGTTTGCCGGTTTGCTCTGTAAAGCGTTGAAAGACAATATTACTGCAAGGGCTCTGAATGGTTCGCACGGAGGAAAAGTTAACAAGAGCTTATTTTCTGCAATGTCTTTCAAATGCCATATAGAATTCAAAGTATTTACTTAGCCTCGGTGAGACTCAATTTTGTTAGTAAAATGGACTTTGCTGATGCATTCGTGTGATTTGCTTCTGTTTGCGGTTTGCTCTGTAAAACGTTAAAAGACAATGTTACTGCAAGTGCTCGGAATGGTTTGCAAGGATGAAAAGTTAGCAGGTGCTTATATTCTGCACTGTCTTTCAAATGCCATAAAGAATTCAAAGTATTTACTTTACCTTGGAAACTCTCAATTTTGTGAGAAAATTTGACTTTGCTGATGCATTCGCGTGATTTGCTTCTGTTTACCGGTTAGCTCTGTAAAGTGTTTAAAACAATGTTACTGCAAGTGCTCTGAATGGTTTGCAGGGATGAAAAGTTAGCAGGAGCTTATTTTCTGCACTGTATTTCAAATGCCATATAGAATTCAAAGTATTTACTTTGCCTTCAGGAGAGTCAATTTTGTGTGTTAAATGAGCTTTTCTGAGGCATTCGCGTGATTTGCTTCAGTTTGCCGGTTTGCTCTGTAAAGCGTTTAAGCCCATGTTACTGCAAGTGCTCTGAATGATTTGCAAGCATGAAATGTTAGTAGGAGCTTATTTTCTGCAATGTCTTTCAGATGCCATGTAGCATTTAAAGTATTTACTATGCCGTGTAGAGAGTCAATTTTGTGTGTTAAATGAGCTTTTCTTAGGCATTCGCATGATTTGCTTCAGTTTGACGGATTGCTCTAGAAAGCGTTTAAGACCATGTTACTGCAAGTCCTCTGAAAAGTTTGCAAGCATAAAATGTTAGCACAAGCTTATTTTCTGCACTGTCTTTCAAATGCCATGTAGCATTCAAACTATTTACTTTGTCTTATGAACAGTCAATTTTGTATGTTAAATGAGCTTTTCTGAGGCATTTGCGTTATTTTCTTCAGTTTGCCGGTTTGCTCTGTAAAGCGTATTAGCCCATGTTACTGCAAGTCCTCTGAATAGTTTGCAAGCATAAAATGTTAGCACAAACTTATTTTCTGCACTGTCTTTCAAATGCCATGTAGCATTTAAAGTATTTCCTATGCCTTGAACAGAGTCAATTTTGTGTGTTAAATGAGCTTTTCTTAGACATTCGCGTGATTTGCTTCATTTTGCCGGTTTGCTCTGTAAAGCGCTTTAGCCCATGTTACTGCAAGCGCTCTGAATGGTTTGCAAGCATGAAATGTTAGCAGGAGCTTATTTTCTGCACTATCTTTCAAATACCATGTAGCATTTAAAGTATTTACTATGCCTTGTAAAGAGCCAATTTTGTGTGTTAAATGAGCTTTTCTGAGGCATTTGCGTGATTTTTTTCAGTTTGCCGGTTTACTCTGTAAAGCGTTTAAGCCCATGTTACTGCAATTGCTCTGAATGGTTTGCAAGCATGAAAAGTTAGCAGGAGCTTATTTTCTGCACTGTCTTACAAATGCCATGTAGCATTTCAAGTATTTACTTTGCCTTGTAGTGAGTCAATTTTGAGTGTTAAATGAGCTTTTCTGAGGCATTTGCGTTATTTTCTTCAGTTTGCCGGTTTGCTCTGTAAAGCGTTTTAGCCCATGTTACTGCAAGTGCTCTGATTGGTTTGCAAGCATGAAACGTTAGAAGGAGCTCATTTTCTGCACTGTCTTTCAAATGCCATGTAGCATTCAAACTATTTACTTTGTCCTATAGATGGTCAAATTGGTGTGTTAAATGAGCTTTTCTCAGGCATTTAGGTGATTTGCTTCACTTTGCCGGATTGCTCTGTAAAGCGTTTTAGCCCATGTTACTGCAAGTGCTCTGATTGGTTTGCAAGCATGAAACGTTAGCAGGAGCTTATTTTTTCCACTGTCTTTCAAATGCCATGTGGCATTCTAACTATTTACTTTGTCTTATGGACAGTCAATTTTGTATGTTAAATGAGCTTTTCTGAGGCATTCGCGTGATTTGCGTCAGTTTGCCGGTTTGCTCTGTAAGGCGTTTTAGCCCATGTTACTGCAAGTGCTCTGATTGGTTTACAAGCATGAAACGTTAGCAGGAGCTTATTTTTTCCACTGTCTTTCAAATGCCATGTAGCATTCTATTTACTTTGTCTTATAGATAGTCAAATTGGTGAGTTAAATGAGCTTTTCTGAGGCATTCAGGTGATTTGCTTCAGTTTGCCGGTTTGCTCTGTAAAGCGTTTTAGCCCATTTTACTGCAAGTGCTCTGATTGGTTTGCAAGCATGAAACGTTAGCAGGAGCTTATTTTCTGCACTGTCTTTCAAATGCCATGTAGCATTCAAACTATTTACTTTGTCTTATAGATAGTCAAATTGGTGTGTTAAATGAGCTTTTCTGAGGCATTCAGGTGATTTGCTTCAGTTTGCTGGTTTGCTCTGTAAAGCGTTTTAGCACATGTTACTGCAAGTGCTCTGATTGGTTTACAAGCATGAAACGTTAGCAGGAGCTTATTTTCTGCACTGTCTTTCAAATGCCATGTAGCATTCAAACTATTTACTTTGCCTTGTAGAGAGTCAATTTTGTGTGTTAAATGAGCTTTTCTGAGGCATTCGTGTGATTTGCTTCAGTTTGCCGGTTTGCTCTGTAAAGCGTTTTAGCCCATGTTACTGCAAGTGCTCTGATTGTTTTGCAAGCATGAAACGTTAGCAGGAGCTTATTTTCTGCACTGTCTTTCAAATGCCATGTAACATTCAAACTATTTACTTTGTCTTATGAACAGTCAATTTTGTATGTTAAATGAGCTTTTCTGAGGCATTCGCGTGATTTGCTTCAGTTTGCCGGTTTGCTCTGTAAAGCGTTTTAGCCCATGTTACTGCAAGTGCTCTGATTGGTTTACAAGCATGAAACGTTAGCAGGAGCTTATTTTCTGCACTGTCTTTCAAATGCCATGTAGCATTCAAACTATTTACTTTGTCTTATAGATAGTCAAATTGGTGTGTTAAATGAGCTTTTCTGAGGCATTCAGGTGATTTGCTACACTTTGCCGGTTTGCTCTGTAAAGCGTTTTAGCCCATGTTACTGCAAGTGCTCTGATTGGTTTACAAGCATGAAACGTTAGCAGGAGCTTATTTTCTGCACTGTCTTTCAAATGCCATGTAGCATTCAAAACTATTTACTTTGTCTTATAGATAGTCAATTTGTATGTTAAATGAGCTTTTCTGAGGCATTCAGGTAATTTGCTACACTTTGCCGGTTTGCTCTGTAAAGCGTTTTAGCCCATGTTACTGCAAGTGCTCTGATTGGTTTACAAGCATGAAACGTTAGCAGGAGCTTATTTTCTGCACTGTCTTTCAAATGCCATGTAGCATTCAAACTATTTACTTTGTCTTATAGATAGTCAATTTTGTATGTTAAATGAGCTTTTCTGAGGCATTCAGGTGATTTGCTACACTTTGCCGGTTTGCTCTGTAAAGCGTTTTAGCCCATGTTACTGCAAGTGCTCTGATTGGTTTACGAGCATGAAACGTTAGCAGGAGCTTATTTTCTGCACTGTCTTTCAAATGCCATGTAGCATTCAAACTATTTACTTTGTCTTATGAACAGTCAATTTTGTATGTTAAATGAGCTTTTCTGAGGCATTCGCGTGATTTGCTTCAGTTTGCCGGTTTCCTCTGTAAAGCGTTTGAGCCCGTGTTACTGCAAGTGCTCTGATTGGTTTATAAGCATGAAACGTTAGCAGGAGCTTATTTTCTTCACTGTCTTTCCAATGCCATGTAGCATTCAAACTATTTACTTTGTCTTATAGATAGTCAAATTGGTGTGTTAAATGGGCTTTCTGAGGCATTCAGGTGATTTGCTTCAGTTTGCCGGTTTGCTCTGTAAAGCGTTTTAGCCATTGTTACTGAAAGTGCTCTGATTGGTTTACAAGCATGAAACGTTAGTAGGAGCTTATTTTCTGCACTGTCTTTCAAATGCCATGTAGCATTCAAACTATTTACTTTGCCTTGTAGAGAGTCAATTTTGTGTGTTAAATGAGCTTTTCTGAGGCATTCGCGTGATTTGCTTCACTTTGCCGGTTTGCTCTGTAAAGCGTTTTAGCCCATGTTACTGCAAGTGCTCTGATTGGTTTACAAGCATGAAACGTTAGCAGGAGCTTATTTTCTGCACTGTCTTTCAAATGCCATGTAGCATTCAAACTATTTACTTTGTCTTATAGATAGTCAAATTGGTGTGTTAAATGAGCTTTTCTGAGGCATTCAGGTGATTTGCTACACTTTGCCGGTTTGCTCTGTAAAGCGTTTTAGCCCATGTTACTGCAAGTGCTCTGATAGGTTCACAAGCATGAAACGTTAGCAGGAGCTTATTTTCTGCACTGTCTTTCAAATGCCATGTAGCATTCAAACTATTTACTTTGTCTTATAAACAGTCAATTTTGTATGTTAAATGATCTTTTCTAAGGCATTCGCGTGATTTGCTTCAGTTTGCCGGTTTGCTCTGTAAAGCGTTTTAGCCATTGTTACTGCAAGTGCTCTGATTGGTTTACAAGCATGAAACGTTAGCAGGAGCTTATTTTCTGCACTGTCTTTCAAATGCCATGTAGCATTCAAACTATTTACTTTCTCTTATAGATTGTCAAATTGGTGTGTTAAATGAGCTTTTCTGAGGCATTCAGGTGATTTGCTACACTTTGCCGGTTTGCACTGTAAAGCGTTTTAGCCCATTTTACTGCAAGTGCTCTGATTGGTTGGCAAGCATGAAACGTTAGTAGGAGCTTATTTTCTGCACTGTCTTTCAAATGCCATGTAGCATTCAAACTATTTACTTTGTCTTATAGATTGTCAAATTGGTGTGTTAAATGAGCTTTTCTGAGGCATTCAGGTGATTTGCTACACTTTGCCGGTTTGCACTGTAAAGCGTTTTAGCCCATTTTACTGCAAGTGCTCTGATTGGTTGGCAAGCATGAAACGTTAGTAGGAGCTTATTTTCTGCACTGTCTTTCAAATGCACCGTTCGTTTTAAAACCTTTACAGAGCAAACCGGCAAACTGAAGCAAATCACGCAAATGCCTCAGAAAAGCTCATTTAACACACAAAATTGACTTCTACAAGGCAAAGTAATAGTTTGAATGCTACATGGCATTTAAAGACAGTGTAGAAAATAAGCTCCTGCTAACGTTTCATGCTTGCAAACCAATCAGAGCACTGCAGTAACATGGGTTAAAATGCTTTACAGAGCAAACCGCAAACTGAAGCAAATCACCTGAATGCCTCAGAAAAGCTCACTAACACACCAATTACTATCTATAAGACAAAGTAAATATTTTGAATGCTACATAGGCA